>NC_060278.1:67190814-67447803 GCF_021613505.1 Equus quagga
CGGCGGTGGCGGTGGCGGCGGCAGCGGTCCGGGCCCGGGGCTCGGCGCCGGGGGCGAGGCGCGGGCGCCCCCGCAGCCCGGCGAGAGCAGCAGCGCGCGGTCGCCGTCCTCGCCGCTGCGGACCCGGTAGGACACGGGCGTGGACTTCTTGCTGCGCTTCACCAGGAAGCCGCGGGGCATGTTGGCGCGGAGCGAGGGCAAGGCACTGGCTCGGTCCCACCTCCGCGCTCGGCCCCGGCGGCCCTCAGTGCCCCCGGCCCATGGCCCGTGAGCAGCGACTGCGGAACTCGCGTGGCGGCGGCTCAGCCGGCCCCTGCGCCCTGCTCGCGCGTCCCTGTCCCCGGGCGCAGGAGCCGCTCCCTTTTAACAGGGGGAGGGGGCCATTGTTCTCGCCTCCCGCTTCCCCCAGAGCCAATCAGCGCGCCCGCAGGTCCTCCGCCTAGTAGGGTGGGAGGGCGGCGGGGCGGCAAAAAGGGGGCCGGGACTCGGGGGTCGCCCGGTAGGTGCGGCAGATGTACCTGAGGGCGCGGGGCCCCCGCGCGCGCCCCTCCGCCGCCCCGCCCGGCGCCACCGCCCCGCCCGGCCCAGGCACACGCCCGGCCCCGCCTCCCTTCACGGTCTGCTGCTCCTCTATGGGGAAGCGCACGTGCCTGGGCTTTGTGTCTCTCCTCCGGGGGGCGCGGAGCAGCCAAATGGGCCCGTCCATCAGCACGACAATGCACACCCCCCCTCCCGCGCGGGGATTACCCGCGGGTCGAGAGCAAAATAGCAACAAAGGAGAAGAATGGCCCCAAAATGTCAGGAGGGTTCGAGCCGCGAGCCGGAGCGGAGGGGGAAGTTGTGCGCGCTGCTTGGGCAGGGGCGGCGGTGGGCAGCAGCAAGAGAGGGGGAGATCTGAGTGCGGCCGCTGGGGCGGGAGAGGCGCAGGAACTCCTCGCGGTATTTGGGAAATAATTAAGACTCGAAAATAGCTGCAAAGTCTGGGCGGGCAAGAGCCCCCGCCCGTGCCTGGGATGAGTGGGCCGCGGGACCCAGGATCCAAGCGAAGATGAGACCCTGGAGTTCAAGTTTGGTAGAGGATCGGCTCTGGCCGTCTAACTGCTGCCGAGGGCGATGTTTGTCCGCAGCCTCGGCGCGTCCGCGGGCCTCGGGACGGTTTCTCTGGAGTTTGAGAAACAGTTGGCCCCGCACTTCTTCAATCGCCAGCAGATGCGGCGCTGGAGGCGGGAGGGGGCATGCTGGGCTGGGTTCCAAAAGGAACTTGAATTTCTGAACATTTTTTTTTTAATTTCCCCGTGGCTCAGGGATTGGCATCTTTGGAAGGGCCTGGTCCAGGCGGCTCGGAGCCTCCGCATCGCCCAGCGCTGGGTTGATTCAGATGGAGTTG
Organism: Equus quagga; assembly: GCF_021613505.1. Lineage (NCBI taxonomy): Eukaryota > Metazoa > Chordata > Mammalia > Perissodactyla > Equidae > Equus > Equus quagga. Next base: position 67,192,202 of record NC_060278.1, read on the forward strand.
GCCAAAGCACGAAACGCGCGCGGCCAAAGCCCGTGAGCCCCAGTGAAGTTGGTTTCCGCTCTCCCAGCTCGGCCTCATGCATTTTCATTCCGAGCGGGCATTTTGTCTGCTGGTTGACATCAGATGCTAAATCAAGGGCTCCAATCAAGGCGCTGCGAATAAAGGGGCCGCCTGTCTGGGCGCGGGGCCCCCCCGGAGCCGTGCCCCCTTCACCTTTGTGAAGGAAATTAACCTCCCGCTATTGAGCGCCGGTCGCGGCCAATCTGGACGCAAAAGAGACGCGTGCTGCCGGCCGGGGCGGGGAGGTGGGGGGGGGGGGGGGGGGGCAATCTGTCCTCGGAGGCAGGCTGTGGCCTCGGAAAGGACAAGCTGCCTCCTCCGTGCCACCAGGAAAAGACAACAGCGAAGATCCACTCTCCACCTCCCACCGCAACCCCTCACCCCCGCCCCATTTGGACCCAGACCCGGCCCTTTGCTTCCATCCTCTTCCCAGCCTGGCCCCAAGGAAACACAAAAGGCAGAATCTTTGGGGGGTGAGAGCAGACCCCAAGACTGTGTCGTGGCCCTGATGGCCCATCACTGGGGAACGAATAGCAAAGCCTCAAAAAATGTGATATGTTGTGAGGAAAATGTCCCTTTATTGAAAAAGAAGGAAACGGACATTTTTCTGCAAAGCTCTGTGCACCCAAATAGATTTTGCTGAGTTTTGCTTAAGCTCAATTCCACTGAAAGTATTAAACTGTTTTGGATTTTCCCTCTGAAAATACCCTGGCGTGGAAATTAAACATTTAAAAAATGCAGACCATATGAGTAATAAGTTGTAATGGGGACGGTTATCAGGATTAGTTAACCAAGGGGTTAATCAAGTTGGTCAATCAAGGGGGAAAATATTGGTGATTTTATGTTTATGATATTTTCTTAACTCAGACTGAAAAGAGAAGAATACATAGAATGAAATGTAGTTTGAAAGCTTTCTGCCTCTTTTTGAAAATGCTAACTGGGAGGAATGCTAGTCCTGAGAAAAGTTAGAAATCCTAAAATTAGTTTATCTAAAATTTATGGATACGTTTCAATCTAAAAGTAACTGTTATTTCCTTGCTCCTCTGAGCGCTGATTAATACTGCTGATGAAATTAGAAGTGGAAATGGGATTCCGAGACAGCTTCGGCCAATTTTATTTTCTAATCACGAATTCCATCTGGATTGTGGAATAATGGGGCGGGGGCTCGGCCCGCCATCCCCAACTGACTGCCGAGTATTTGGTCCTGCCTGTGTAACACTCTTTTCATTCAACAGATAACAGGGAAAGGTAGTCACCTTGTAAATCCTTTAAAAATAACAACACCCATAATTGTAAAGAGGGGTGTTGGGGGGGAGGGGAGGGCAAAAAACAAAACCCCTCCTTGAAAGCAGCGAATTCAAACAGGGCTCTGAATTAAGCCAAGAGAATCTATTGAACACTATTGAGATACTGATTTTCAATGGATCCGTTTCTTTTTCTTTGTGGTTTCTAGTCTTGCCAGCGAAAATGAAATCTGCTTTCAGACCGGTATGGTCAAAATAAATGGAAACTTGAAAGCTACAAGTATTAGAAACTAATTTCATAACCTAGGGCTGGGGAAGAATTGGGCTGCGCACGCACGCACACACCAGCAACCTCCCAGTAAGGGCACCCTTGCACCCGGTCGTGGGTTTCCGTCGTCTTCTGCGTGGTTTTATTTTTCAGAATCTCCGCGCCCGCGGGGATGGGGGGATCGAGTCGAGATATTTGTCTTCCTCCGGGAGGAGCAAAGCGCCACCACGCCGCGCCCCGGCGGCGGGCCTCTGAGCATTGCGATTCGGAGCAGGGGCGGCGTGGAGTTGGGCTGGGCGAAAGCCGAGCGCCGATCTGCCTCCCTCCAGGGGAGCTTCACCAGAGTCAGCTCGCAGAGGGATCCAAGGCTGGGCCCCGAAGTGTCCTTCCCAGCCCCCAGGCTACTCCCCCCCTCCCTGAGAGGTCCTGGCCGGCGCTTTGGAAAAGTAAGGCGGCCTCTCCTCTTCGGGTCCTTGCAGACCCGGCTGTGGGTTCTTCCTTTGACGGCTGCCGAGCTGGAGGCCGCAGGCACTCTGCTCTGTCCTGGTGTCCCAGGCTGCCGTCGGGGAGCGCGTCGGGGTTCGCTGGGACCCCGGGTTCAAGAGTCTATCTCCAAGGAGTTTCTACAAAGCGCGAAGCTTAGAAATAAGCGCTAAAGCGGAGAATTTCGGCCTAGGAGGTGCCCCGGGGGTGTCGATGAGTCCAGGCAGCCCCTGGGAGGCGAAGACCAGAGGGTCCGCAATCGCTGCGCGTTTAGCGACACCCGGGAGGGGCGAGAGGGAGTTGTCAGCGTCCCGCCCCCGCTGCTGTGGACCCCTGTCCCGGATTCACCGACGCCCCGCCCCGGGCCCTCCCTGCCCACGAGCCACGGCCCGGCTGAGCTGCGCTTTACCGCCGCCGGGCCGCCGTCCGGCCCCGCGCCCCCGTGCGCCCAGCGCGCCGGCCCGGCCCGGAGAGGCTTTGTGTTTGCAGGAATGAGGGGTGGCTGCGGCGGTCCCCGGGGCACGCGAGAGCCACGCGCAGCCCGCCCGCCGCCGCTCCGCCCGGCCCGGTCCGGCCTCCAGGCACCTTCCGGGCCCCCCGCCCGCGGGCCGTTGCCTTTGTTCGGCACATTAGCATAAAGCTGCCATGGATCTCCCGTTTAAATAATTCCACACAAAAGGCGAGCGCATGAAAGAGCGAACAAGGGCGAGTCCGCGCGGCTGCGCCGGCCGCCGGGCGCGGGGAGGGCCGGCGCTCAAGTGTTTCCCTCCCCTCGAGTTTCAAGTGCCCCCGGCAATCTGCTCGGCGCCCATTATCCGGCCGGGGGCCGGCGGGGTGGCTGCCGCCTCTTTTATCCTCCCGAGCGTGCCGTCGGGGCCACCGCACGCTCCTTGAAGTGCCCTCGGGGCTGTTTGTTTTTGCCTCGGGTGGGACCGTCGTGCCGGGGAGGGGAGAGGGCAGGAAGGGCCCGGGCCGCGACCGGAGGGTGGTATTGGCAGAGGCGACGCCAGAAAATGTGGGAAAGTCATCACCAGAGAATTATGCCCCGACAGGGATGGCACTGAACGTGGGGCGCACGCGGGGCCTGCTTCCACCCGCGCGCCTCTGTCTCGGAAAAGGGACCGACAAAAACCCAGCAAAGCTGAACAGAAAGGCCCCGGCGACCCGCTCCTCCACCCGCCCGCCCGCCCCAGGGTGGACGAAGAGGCAGCCAGGCTCCTGGGGGCCAGAAGGGGCGCCCTTTTCGCCTTGGCCTCGGTCCCCCCTTTCGTGTTGCTACCCTTTGGGTTTGGGGGTGTTCTTCCCCGCGCCCACCCTCTCTCCTCCTGCCCTCCCTCTCGTCTTCTTTTACTCCCGGTCCTGGCCTCCTTTCCTCTCCTCTTCTCCCTCCTGTTTGCCACCCCTGTCTCTCCCGGTCTCTCCTTACCTCCTTCCCCGTCTCTCCCCTTCTCTTTCTCCCCCCCTCGCCCTCCCTACACCGTCCCGGCTCTCCCTCCTTCCTTCTCTCGCTTCCCGTCTTTCACTCCCCTTGTCTCTCTCTGACTCCCTTGCGGTCTCTCTCCCTCAGACTGTCCCTTTCCTTCTTTCTCCCCGTCTCTCTCCTAGGTCTCTCCCCGCCCCCCACCTCGCTTTCTTCTTCTCCTCTCCCCTCCCCTCTCTCTTCCCTTTCCTCTCTCCCGGTCTCTCTCTCTTCCAGTCCATCCTCTCTCCCCCTCCCCTCTCACCCTGTCTCCTTCTCCTCTTTCCTACTCTTCCCGTCTCTCTCCCCCCTTGCTCACTCTCCCCCAACTCTTCGCCCCCTCTGGCTCTCCCCCCTTCCTGCAGGCCAACGTGTGTTATTTTATTTGTCTAGAGAGAGCCTATTTGTTCAGTGATGTGTGGCCTCCTGGCCGCCTGCTTTAATGGGGGACGCGGAGGCTTGGTTTCTGTGAGCATTAGCATACAGCTGCCGGCTCCTGCCCCGGCCCGGCGCTCACTTTATCCCAGCCGATCATCACCTCTTCTCTCGACCAGAAAACAATCAACAGCTCCTCTCACGCGGCGACTCTCCAGTTCTCTCCCTGCTTCTTGGCTAACACTCGCTCACCCGGGGCACTCAAGCCCTCTCTCTCTCTCTTTCTCACACACACACACACACACACACACACACACACGCAAACCCACCCTCTTCTAAGGGTAAATATTGATTGGCTGGCTTTGCATTTTATCCGCTCTCACCTCATCTTTCATTTTGCTTTGCCTTCCTGCGGTGTCTGGGGGTAATATAAGAAGCCATTTTTGGAAAGGAGGAGGCTACCTCTCACAAACCCACATCTGTCAGGGACTGTTAGAGGCATCTGTGAGGCATGGTTGTGGCATGAGATTTGGGGGAATAAAACTTGGATATTTTCTCGTCGGTGTTCTTTGTTGAAAATCATAGAATGCCAGGATCAGGCTTAGAACCTAAGATGTCCCCAGCTCAGCAGCAAATGCTGGAGCACGTAGGGACTTCACACATTCATCTGTCTCTGAAGAATCCATGCCTGTGCACATCGACAGAAGTCCGAATATTGGTCTCTTTGAAGCCTTTTCTTTGGCTAGGCTTTGTCATCAGCAAGCGTCTTTATTCTCCTGAAGCCCTTTAAAACAGCCCATTTCAAGTTACGATCAACGACTCTTGGATTCCTTTCTTATTCTTTGAAAAGTTGCTCCTCATTGATAAAATGCTCAAGTCTGCACTTATTTGCTAAAATTCCTGTCCAGATCCAGGAAATTGCTCACCTTCTGAATATGGGACGATGATTAGAATAAACTCATTGACAGATTCCGTAGACTAAAATATTTTCTAGGCATTTTCAAATCTGCCATGATACTTATGGAGGTTCAAGACTATTTTTTTTTAGCAGCAAAAGAAAACATCAAATTTATGCATGATTCAGTATTAAGGATGGCATTGTCATTTGGGGTCACGTTTATGTAACTGGAAGCTTTTTAATTGTAATCCTTGGTCACAGAAATCATAACCGTTGATCTCTAAATGAGGTGGTTCTGTTCGTGTCCACCCAGAAACTCGCTCCGTTTGCTGATGAATTTGACCCAGGGCCTCTGGGGTGGGGGAGGGCCGAGGGGAGGATGGTTTTCTAAACGGACTCATCTGCATGCCCCTGCAATCCGCTTTCTGGTGTGTTGGGTTTGCAGTTGGAAGGGTGAACCAGTAGGGATCGCTCTCCATTCAAGTTACACAGTTTGTACCATCTGGCCGAAGTTGGGCCCTCCCCTTAAATGACCCATGCATTTGTGTAAAACACACATGTGAAGGAATTAGTGGAGTTTCTTGTTTGCTTTTGCCTGTCTTAGAAAAATCGGAGTCTAGTGTGCTGGAACAATTTTATTTTTGAGAAGTATCAGCTTGATAATGGGTGTATAATTCGGTAATGCCAACGATGACCTTTCCTCCTAATAGCTATGCAATCTTTGTAATTGAGGCTTTTGCTAAATGTTAACATAAATACAAAAAAATGAACAAAAACTGGAATTGTGTGCATGAAAACCAGTTTTAAGCCCTGCTGGTAAAAAATTCAGTCACAAATTGTGTTACAGTCTGCTAAAAGAAATCCAAATAAATGAAAACAATCTTAGGTGTTGTTCCCGAATTCATATGTTTTCTAGCAGGCACTTAATTTGCTTTATTTATAAGAAGGGGGATTTCTGACCCACATTACAGGTGACATGTACCAGAGGCTCCCACTGCAAAGCGACAGTGCTAAAGGTCAGAGGAAATGAACCAGATTAATTTCCCACTAGTTTCCTGCACTTTTCTGATCTAAAAAGCTGTGCCCGAGCTGGTGTGTTGATCTTCCAGTTTTCCAGTGCATTTATGCTCAGGACCTGCAACATTAAAAAAACAGGGACTGTGACAGCAGCCTCCTCCTTTCCAAAGTTCAGGTAGACTTTCCAACGCAATCTGTCTTTCCGATGTTAGATTACAGAGTTAATGTCTCATCATCTGTTTTACCCATTTTCCACTCTGGGCACAGGATTTTCTTTCTTATCGCCCAGGAGTATTACTGGGTAAACATGTGAAGACCTAACAAAATTGGTGGCAGAACATTTCAGGGACTCAAACAGAATCACACCCAAGGTAAAAACGAGTTTTATACAGTACGATCTCATTTTATTGCTAGCAGGGCTTATTCTGCCCAGGAACACGCCTCGTGTTGGTAAGGTGTCTCCCTGCCCCAGAATAGAGACTCACCGCCGTGCGCCACCTACCGGGATGATAGAAAACTACAAGCATAAAAGGACACGGGAAAGACATGGCAAAACCACAATGCGATGGGCCTTGGCTATCAAGCCAGGCTTCAGAGAGGTTTCCTTTTTATACAGAGCACTTCCAGGAACTACATGTGTGAAGAAAATAAAGTGGAGACCAGGGCCACGACTAAATGATGCCTGGCCACGCGTACATGGGCAGGTGGTACTGATTGTAGTGCAGGTAGTCAAGGATGCTCTTCTCCACCAGCGGCTTATAGATGGTTTCCTGGAAAACTCTTTTGAGATAGTTCCTGGGCTTCTCCTTCAGGCTAATTTCCTCATCTTCTATCTGACGGGCTAACTGTTCCATGGAAGGAAGGTCTCCCTCCTGGAAAATACAGGAAGAGGCCAGAGAGAGAACTTAGCCCACAGTAAGAAGGAAGCTTCACTACAATGAAAAGGTAGTGCTCAGCTCCCCAAGGATCATTACTTTTTATCTTTTAAAAAACTATTTTTAATTGTGGCAAAATATACATAAAATTTACCACTTTAACCACTCTGAAGTGTACATTTCAGTGGCATTAAGGATATTCAGGGTGTTGTGCAACCATCACCACCATCCATCTCCAGAACTTTTTATCTTCCCAAACTGAAACTCTGTCCCCATTCAACACTAACTCCCCATGGCCCCTCCTCCCATCGCCTGGCAGCCACCACCCTACTCTCTGGCTCTCTGAATTTGACCACACTAGGTGTCCCATATACATGGAATCACACAGTAGCTGTCTTTTTGTGACTGGCTTACTTCACTTAGCATCATGTATTCAAGGTTCCGCAAGGATAGTAATTTTAAGCTCAATTTTCAGATAAAAATTATCTGTAAATCATGCTTGTTTTAGAAATAAGAAAGGAAGTGATTAAACATTTTTACGTGAAAACTCCTACATGGTTTACTTTACTTGGTTACACTCCCCAAAAATAGGACTTAAAAAAGCCTTAGAAAAATTCCAGGGCTGGCCCGGGGCATAGTGGTTAAGTTCCCACACTCTGCTCCGATGGCCTGGAGTTTGCAGGCCCAGATCCTCGGCGCAGACCTAGCACCACTCATCAAGCCACGCTGTGGCGGCATCCCACATAAAGCAGAGGAAGATTGGCAACCGATTTAGCTCAGGGCCCATCTTCCACACACATACACACACACACACACACACAGAAAGCTAAGAATAAATTCTTAGTAAAGTTAAATTTCATTGATATCTTTAAAGATAGGGCTGAGAGAATAAAGTTATTTGAAGTTGAGAATCATATGCTGTGCATATCTATAACATGGAATTGTTTTCCAACATTTTGTTGTAAAAATATTCAAACACCGAGGCAAGTTGACAGAATTGTACTGTTAGCACCTGCACACACACCACCTGGATTCTCCAGCTAATGCTGCCCCGCGTTTGCTGTGTCACAAATCTGCCCATCTATAGGGGCTGTGTCAAAGAACACTTCACCAAGGTTTGAGCTGCGTGCTTTCTGAACACCGAAACAGTTGACGATTACCCTCAAGGAAGCGTCACGTGGACCTCAATGGTGTGTTTATTTGAACTTCTAATAATTCTTTCTATTTCAAACAGAAAAAAAGTGGATAACTTGCAGAGTTCTACTGGATCATTAATTTATTAATAGTAAGAACTTCGATAGAAAAATAGATTCAAACTGTATGGAGGCATAAGGTAATTATCACTTGGTTATTTAAGCAAGCCACTGCCAGGCATTGGAGATGATACATGTGGAAGAAAAGTCAGTGGGGGTCACAGGACTGCAAATCAACCCAACAGGACGGTGAGAGAGAAAGAGGCAACTGCCACCAAGAACCAACTGTTAGAGGAGCTGGACCATTGGAGCGCCACCAGCACATCCCCAAGCATATGTTCTGCAATACCTACGAGGTTGGTTCTTTCTTAATTTTTCAGGAGACTTGTATCAATCAAAAACAATGAACTTACAAAAATTACAGAAGATTTGGGGCTCATATTGTATGATGCTGTTCTACCTTGGGGTAAAAAGTGTACATTGACAAAACGGAACTTTTAAGTTTTCCTAAGACAAATGCTGCTCTAGATTATAAACATATTTTCGTGCATTTGCTTCTCAGGATGTGACCTCTCTCAGTGTGACCGTCCCCACTTCAGGGTGACCATCTCCCCTCTCAGAGTGACACTATCCCCTCTCAGGGTGACCCTCTCCTCTCTCAGGGTGACTATGTCCCCTCTCACAGTGCTCATCCGTACAGCTCACCTCACAACGCACACACAATACCTGATCTTTTGTGTCTGGCTTGTTACTTAACATAGTCTTTGAGGTTCATCCACTTTGCAGACTATCGGTACGTCGTGTCTTTACGGGAGAATACTTTTCCATTGTGGAGATACACCACATTTGTTAATCCATTGATCTGTTGATGGACATGTGGGTTGCTTCTTCCTTCTGGCTATTCTGAATAGTGCTGCTATGCACATTTTTGTACAAATATTCATTTGGATACCTATATTCAGTTATTTTGGGTATATAACTAGGAGTTCAGGCTAGGTCATATAGTAATTCTGGATGTAAGTCATGAGGAACCATGAAACTGTGTTTCCACAGCAGCTGCATAATTTTACATTCCCACCAGCAATGTGTGACAGTTCCAATTTTTCCATAGCCTTGCCAACACTCATTATTCCCCCCCCTTTTTTTTTTAACTATAGCCATCCTAGTGTGTGTGAAGTGGTATCTCATTGTGATTTTGCTTTGTATTTCCCTAATGATTAATGATGTGAACATCTTTTCATGTAAATCGGTTTACTTCTGGACTCTCAATTTTATTCCATTGATCTATGTATCTATCCTTATGCAAGTACCATACTGTCTTGGTTACTGTTGATTTGTAGTAAGTTTTGAAATTGGAAAGTTGTGTCCTTCAACTTTTTCTTTTTATTCTCAAAATTGTTTTGGTTTTTTGGAGTCCCTTGCATTTCCATATGAACCTTAGGATTGGCTTTTCCATGTCTACAAAAAATACCATTGGGATTTTGATAGGATTGTGTTGAAATCTGAAGATTGCCTTGGCTAGCATTGCCATCTTAACAATATTGTCTTCAAATCCATGAACATAGATGTCTTTCCATTTATTTAGGTCTTCTTTAATTTCTTTCAGAAATGTCCTGTGGTTTTCAGTGTATAAGACTTGCACCTTCTTGGTTAAAATTATTCCCAAGTATTTTATTCTTTTTGATGCTATTGTAAATGGAATTGTTTTATTAATTTCATTTTTGGATTATTCATTGCTAATGTAGACAACTGATTACTGTATGTCAGTCTTGTATCCTGTAATTTTGCTGAATTCATTTATTAGCTCTAATATTATTTGTGGCTCTTTAGGATTTTCTATATATAAGATCATGTCATCTGAGAACAGAGATCGGTTTCCTTTCCAATTTGGATGTTTTTTATTTCTTTTTCCTGCCTAATTGCTCTGGCTAGAACTTCCAGTACAATGTTGAGTGTAAGTGGTGAAAGCAGGCATCCTTGTCTTGTTCCAGATCTCAGAGGCACAGCTTTCAGTCTTTCAGAATTGAGTGCAATGTTAGCTGTGGGTTTTTCATAACTACCCCTTATCGGATTGGGGCAGTTCCCCTCTATTCCTAGGGATTTTTAGTGTTTTTACCACGAAAGCGTGTTTAATTTAGTTAAATGCTTTTTCTTTTTCTTTTTTGTTTATTTATTTATTTTTAATTGCAGTAACATTGGGTTATAACATTATATAGCTTTTGGATGTACATCATAATATATTTCGAATTCTGTGTAGATTACAACACGTTCACCACCCCAAAACTAATTATAGTCCATCCCCTCACATGTGAGCCTAATCACCCCTTTTGCCCTCTCCCCCCTTCCCCCATGGTAACCACCAATCCATTCTCCATTGCTATGTGTTTGTTTGTCGTTGTTTTTATCTTCTACTTATGAGTGAGATCATACGGTAGGTATTTGACTTTCTCCCTCTGACTTATTTCACTCAAGGTCCATCCATGTTGTCACAAATGGCCGGATTTCATCATTTCTTGTGGCTGAGTAGTGTTCCATCATGTATAAATACCACATCTTTATCCATTCGTCCCTGATGGGCACCTGGGTTGCTTCCAAGTCTTGGCTATTGTGTATAATGCTGCAGTGAACATAGGGGTGCAAGTATCTTTATGCCTTTGCGTTTTCAAGTTCTTTGGATAAATACCCAGCAGTGGGATAGGTGGATCATATGGTAGATCTATCCTTAATTTTCTGAGGATACTCCATACTGCTTTCCATAGTGGCTGCACCAGTTGCACTCCCACCAGCAGTGTAGAAGGGTTCCCTTCTCTCCACATCCTCTCCAACATTTGTTGTTTCCTGTCTTGTTAATTATAGCCATTCTGACCAGAGTGAGGTGATACCTCATTGTAGTTTTGATTTGCATTGCCCTGATAGCTAATGATGTTGAGCATCTTTTCATATGCCTGATGGCCATCCGTACATCTTCTTTGGAGAAATCTCTTTTCAGATCTTTTGCCCATTTTTTAATTGGGTTGTTGGTTTTTTTGTTGTTGAGCTGTATGAGTTCTTTGTATATTTTGGATATTAAGCTCTTATCTGATACATGGTTTGCAAATATCTTCTCCCAATTGTTAGGTTGTCTTTTCATTTTGTTGATGGTTTCCTTTGCTGTGCAGAAGCTTTTTAGTTTGATGTAGTCCCATTTGTTCATTTTTTCCTTTGTTTCCCTTGCCGGGTCAGACATCGTACTTGAAAATATGGTGCTAAGACCGATGTCAAAGAGAGTACTGCCTATGTTTTCCTCTGGAAGTTTCATGGTTTCGGGTCTTACATTCAAGTCTTTAATCCATTTTGAGTTGATTTTTGTGCATGGTGTAAGAGAATGGTCTACTTTCATTCTTTTGCATGTGGCTGTCCAGTTTTCCCAACACTATTTATTGAAGAGACTCTCCTTTCTCCATCGTATGCTCGGCTCCCTTGTCGAATGTTAGCTGTCCATAATTTTGTGGGTTTACTTCTGGGCTCTCAATTCTGTTCCATTGATCCGTGTGTCTGTTTTTGTGCCAGTACTATACTGTTTTGGTTACTCTAGCTTTGTATTATATTTTGCAATTAGGGAGTGTGATACCTCCCGCTTAGTTCTCTTTTCTCAGAAATCCTTTGGTTATTCGGGGTCTTTTGTTGTTCCATATAAATTTTAGGATTCTTTGTTCTATTTCTGTGAAAAATGTTGGAACTTTGATAGGGATTGTGTTGAACTATAGATTGCTTTAGGAAGTATGGACATTTTAAGGATGTTAATTCTTCCAATCCCAGAGCACGGAATATCTTTCCATTTCTTTGTGTCTTCTTCGATTTCTTTCAACAATGTTTTATAGTTTTCAGGGTACAGATCTTTCACCTCTTTCGTTAAGTTTATTCCTAGGTATTTTATTCTTTTTGTTGCAGTTGTAAATGGGATTATATTCTTAATTTCTCTTTCTGCTACTTTGTTGTTAGTGTATAGAAACACAACCGAGTTTTGTACGTTGATTTTGTATCCTGCAACTTGACTGTATTCCTTTATTGTTTCTAAAAGTTTTTTAGTGGATTCTTTAGAGTCTTCTAGATATAAAATCATGTCATATGCAAAGAGTGACAGTTTCACTTCTTCTTTTCCAATGTGGATCCCTTTTACTTCTTTGTCTTGCCTGATTGCTCTGGCTAGGACTTCCAATACTATGTTAAATAGGAGTGGTGACAGTGGGCATCCTTGTCTGGTTCCTGTTGTTAAAGGGATAGGTTTCAGTTTTTCTCCATTGAGAATGATATTTGCTGTGGGTTTGTGATATATAGCCTTTATTATATTGAGGCTTTTTCCTTGTATACCCATTTTATTTAGAGTTTTTATCATAAATGGATGCTGTATCTTGTTAAATGCTTTCTCTGCATCTGTTGGGATGATCATGTGATTTTTATTCTTCATTTTGTTAATGTGATGGATCGTATTGATAGATTTGGGGATGTTGAACCATTCCTGCATACCTGGAATGAAACCCACTTGATCATGATGTTTCATGTTTTTAATGTATTGTTGTATTCGATTTGCTAGTATTTTGTTGAGGATTTTTGCATCGATGTTCATCAGTGATATTGGCCTGTAATTTTCTTTTTTTGTGTTGTCCTTGTCTGGTTTTGGTGTCAGGATAATGTTTGCTAAGTAGAAGGAGTTAGGAAGCCTCCCCTCCTCTTCAATTTTTTGAAAGAGTTTGAGAGGGATAGATATTAAGTCTTCTTTGAATGTTTGGTAGAATTCACCAGGGAAGCCATCTGGTCCTGGATTTTTATTTTTTGGGAGGTTTTTGATTGCTGTTTTGATCTCCTTACTAGTGATTGGTCTATTCAAATTCTCTACTTCTTCTTGGTCCAGTTTTGGAAGGTTGTATGTTTCTAAGAATTTATCCATTTCTTCTAGATTATCCAATTTGTTGGCATATAGCTTTTCATAGTATTCTCTTATTATCTTTTGTATTTCTGAGATGTCCTTTGTAATCTCTCCTCTTTCACTTCTGATCTTATTTATTTGAGCCTTCTCTCCTTTTTTTCTTGGTGAGTCTAGCTAAGGGTTTGTCAATTTTGTTTCTCTTTTCAAAGAACCAGCTCTTGGTTTCATTAATTTTTTCTATTTTTTTTTAGTCTCTATATCATTTATTTCTGCTCTGATTTTTATTATTTCCTTCCTTCTGCTGATTTTGGGCTTTGTTTGTTGTTCTTTTTCCAGTATCTTTAGCTGCACTTTTAGATTGTCTATTTGGGATTTTTCTTCTTTGTTGAGGTAGGCCTGAATTGCTATGAACTTCCCTCTTAGAACTGCTTTTGCTGTATCCCACAGATTTTGGCATGTCGTATTTTCCTTTTCATTTGTCTCCAGGAATATTTTGATTTCTCCTTTGATTTCTTCATCGACCCAATCGTCGTTCAGTAGCATTTTATTTAATCTCCACATTTTTGTGGATTTTCTTCCTGTAGTTGATTTCTAGTTTCATTCCTTTGTGGTCAGAAAAGATGCATGGTATTATTTCAATCTTCTTAAATTTATTGAAACTTGTTTGTGGCCTAATATGTGATCAATCCTGGAGAATGTTCCATGTGCATTTGAAAAGAATGTGTATTCTTTGGTTTTGGGATGAAATGTTCTGTATATATCTTCTGTCCATCTGGTCTAATGTGTCCTTTAAGGCCAGTGTTTCCTTATGGATCTTCTATTTGGCTGATCTATCCATTGGTGTAAGTGGAGTGTTAAAGTCCCCTACTATTATTGTGTTACTGTCTATTTCTCTTTTTATGTCTGTTAATAATTGCTTTATATATTTAGGTGCTCCTATGTTGGGTGCGTAGATATTTACAAGTGTTATATTTTCTTGTTGGATTGTTCCCTTTATCATCATGTAGTGCCTGTCTTCGTCTCTTGTTACAGTTTTTGTTTTAAAGTCTATTTTGTCTGATATAAGTATTGCTACCCCCACTTTCTTTTCTTTGCCATTTGCATGGAATATCTTTTTCCATCCTTTCACTTTCAGTTTGTGAGTATCTTTAGGTCTGAAGTGTGTCTCTTCTATGCAGCATATACATGGGTCTTGTTTTTTTATCCAGTTGGCCACCCTATGGCATTTGATTGGAGCATTTAGTCCATTGACGTTTAAAGTAGCTATTGATAAATATGGATTTATTGCCATTTTGTTACTTTTTTTTTTTCTGGGTGTTTTAGTAGTTCTTCTCTGTTCCTGTCTTTTTCCCTTGCTCTCTTCCCTTGTGGTTTGATGGCTGTCTTTAGTAATATGTTTGATTTCTTTCGTCTTACTTTCTTGCTTGTTTATTATAGGTTTCTGATTTGTGATTACCATGAGGATCCTGTTTAATATTCTACGTATATAACAGTCTATATCAAGTTGATAGACCCTTTAGCTTGAGCTCTTTCTAAAATCTCTACTTTTTTACTCTCCTCCTCACACATTTTATGTTTTTCAAATCATATGTAGTCTCTTGTTTAGTGTGTGCCCATCCATTACCCTCTTATCATTGAAATAGGTGATTTTAGTACATTTGTCTTTTAACCTTCATATTATCTTCACAGGTAGTTGATCTGCTACCTTTACTATATTTTTACCTTTACAAGTGATTTTATTGCCTGTTTTTTTGTTGTTGTTGTTTTGTTTTTTTGATAATAATTTTTTAAAATCTCTATTTGTGGTCATTGCTTTCCCACTTAAATAAATCCCTTCAGCATTTCTTTTAGAACTGGTTTCTTGGTGATAAACTCCTTTAATTTTTGCTTGTCTGGGAAGCTCTTTATCTCTCCTTCCAATCTGAATGACAACCTTGATGGATAGAGTATTCTTGGCTGTAGGTTTTTTCCTTTTGGCACTTTAAATATGTCATGCCATTCTCTTCTCGCCTGTTGGGTCTCAGCTGAGAAGTCTGCTGATAGCCTGATGGGCTTCCCTTTATATGTCACTTGTGGCTTTTCTCTTGCTGCTTTTAGGATTCTCTCTTTGTCTTTAATTTTGGACATTTTAATTATAATATGTCCTGGTGTGGGCCTCTTTGGGCTTATGTTGTTTGGAGCTCTCTGTGCTTCCTGAACTTGGATGTCTGTTTCTTTCCTCAGATTAGGAAAATTTTCATCTATTATTTCTTCAAATAAATTTTCTGCCCCTTTGTGTCTCTCTTCTCCTTCTGGGACACCTATAATCCGAATGTTAGCACGCTTGATATTGTCCCAGAGTTCCCTTAGACTGTTCTCATTCTGTCTAATTCTTTTTTCGTTTTTTTGTTCTGCTTGGGTGATTTCCTCTAGTCTTTCGTCTAGCTCATTGATCTGTTCTTTTGCATCGTCTACTCTGCTACTGAGACCCTCTAGTGAATTTCTCATTTCCAGTATTGTAGTCTTCATTTCTGATTTTTTAAAATATATTCCAGTTCTTTGCTGATGTGCTCACTGTGTTCATCCATTCTTCTCCCCATATCTGTGAGCATCCTCATGATATTTTGTTTGAACTCTTTGTCGAATAGGTCACTTGTTTCTGTTTGATTTAGTCCTTTTTCTGGGGTTTTGTCCTGTTCCCTTGCTTGGAAAGTATTCCTTTGTCTCCTCATTATGCCTCTTTCTCTGTGCTTATTTCTATGTATTAGGTGAGTCGGCTATGTCTCCTGATCTTGGAGAAGTGGCCTTATGTATGAGATGTCTTATGAGGCCCAGGAGTGTGCTTCCCTCTCATCACCAGTCCAGAAGACCCAGGAGTGACCCTTTTGTGGGCTACTTGTGTCCTTCTGCTGTGGCAGGGTTGCTCCCACTGCAGGAACCCAGGGAGTCTAGTCTTTCCTTCCCTGGCCAGCTGTTTGTAAATCCAGTTTGGGGAGCCTCAGCACTGTTGGCTACAAAGTCTATCGGCACACTCCTATTGCAGTTTTCCTCTCAATTGGGTTGGTACCCAGGTAGCTGGTTGCTAGGCTCAGGGGCTTACAGTTGTGATAGGCCTCAGCCCTACAAGGCTGTTGTCAGTTCTCTCGGGTGCAGCTGAGTGGGGCTGGCCCTAGGCATGGGAGCACTCAATTGTTTCAGGCTTTGGAAGGTGGGACTGATCCTTTTTAAGGCTATTTGTGAAGCACAGGTCTTCTGCCACTGATAAGCCTCACCTCCGACAGGACCACACACACCACCAACACAGTCCTGGTGGGTGCACACTTCTCAACCCCCTGGAGCATACCCTGACGCCACACTGCAGAAGCCCCCACCTCTCCACCGATGCCCCCCACAGTTCACCTGGTCCTCACACAGGCCCTGCCCCATAGAGGCAGACACCCTTGCCTGCCTGTAGAGGATCAAGGCACCCAGTCAATGCAGGCTGAAAGTAGCCTGAGGGCTTGCTGTTAGGTGGTGTAGGTCCCTAGGGCGGGTTGCCTGCCCTGGCTGAACTGGATTAAATCTGTGCTCTAGTGGGTGTGGCAGACCCCTGGGCTAACTGGCCAAGGGATTAACCTCAATGGCTCCCACCAGGGTCGTGTCAGCACACCTGGACCAGGTCAGAACAATGGCCCCCACCAATGTCTCAGTCTCTGGAGAGGTCCCTCCTCTCACCAAGGTGCCTCCAGAGCCCACCAGGTGTGTCTCATTTCACCAAAGGACTGTCAGCCTTCTCTCTGGTGATTTTAGGTTGCTGCAATGAGTGAGTTTGTGCGTGGGCCCTTTAAGACCTGAGTCTTTTCTGCTTTCAGCTGATAGCTTTTCTGAGGGTATCCTCACTGCAGTTAATAACCAGCAAAACCAGACAGTAAGACCCCCGTCTCGGTTGGGCTGAGTCTGAAGGATGCTTATAGCAGTATCACCCCCACTCCAGACCTCACTCCTCCAGGGAGGGCTGCGTACCTTAGGGTGGCTCCCACCTCACCAGCTGAGAAGCTCCACTGCTCCTAAAGGTGGCTTTTTTCCTCTCCAGCAGGAATTTCTGCCTCTTCCTCCTTAGTCAGGACTGTCCCTTGTTGTGGGGGTTCTTTTTATCCAGTTTTCTCTCCAGGGTAATTTTTCCAAAAATAGTTGTAACCTGTTGTGTTTGTGGGAGGAGATGAGTCCAGAGTCTGCTTACGCTGCCATCTTGACGAGATTCCCCCATTAAATGCTTTTTCTGCATCAGTTGAGATGATAGCATTTTCCCCTTCCTTTGATTAATGTGGTGTATTGCAGTGATTATTATTATTTTTGGCTGAGGAAGATCAGCCCTGAGCTAACATCTCTTGCCAATCTTCATCTTTTTTTTGTTGTTTTTTTTTGCTTTAGGAGGATTAGACCTGAGCTAACATCTGTGCCAATCTTCCTCCACATTATAGGTGGGTTGCCACCAGAGCATAGCTGACAAGTGGAGTAAGTCCACAACCGGAATCAGAACCTGTGAACCCGGCCCCAAAGCAGAGTGTGCCAAACTTAACCACTACACCACAGGGCTGGCCCCTACATTGATTAATTTTTATATGGGGAATCACTCTTACATTTCTGGGGTAAATCTCACATGGTCATACTGTATAATCCTTTTAACATGCTGCAAGATTTAGTTTGCCAATATTCTGTTGAAGATTATCTAAATTCATAAGGGATATTGTTCTGTAGTTTTCTTTTCTTTTGATGTCTTTGCCTGGCTTTGGTATCAGGGTAATCCTGACCTCATAGAAAGGGCCAGGAAGTGTTCCTTCCTCTTTTATTTTTTTGGAGGAGTTTGAGAAGTCTTAGTATTAATTCTTCTTTAAATGTTTGGTAGAATTCACCAGTGCAGCCAACTGGTCTTAGGCTTTTCTTTGTGGGAGGTTTTTGATTACTGATTCAATACCTTTATTTGTTACAGGTCTGTTGAGATTGTCTATTCCTTCTTGAGTTAGTTTTTGTAGTTTGTGTGTTTCTAGGAATTTGTCCATTTCATTTAGGATAGCTAACTGGGTTGCATATAATTGTTTATAGTATTCTTTTATAATCCTTTATTATTTCTGTAAGGTCAGTGGAAATGTCCCTACTTTCATTTCTGATGTTAGTAATTCGAGTCTTTTTTTCTTAATCTAGCTAAAGCTTTGTTAATTTTGTTGGTATTTTCAAAGAACCAACTTCTGGTTTCATTAATTTTCTTTGTTGTTTTTCTATTCTCTATTTCATTTATCTTCACTCTAACTTTTTAGTATTTCTTTCCTTCTGCTAGCATTGGGTTTAGTTTGGTTTTCTTTTTCTAGTTCCTTAAGGAGCACAATTAAATTACTGATTTGAGATCTTCACTTTTTTCTTTAAATGTAGGCATTTATAGCTATAAATTTCCCTCTGAAAACTGTTTTCACTGCATCCCATGAGTTCTCGTATGTCGTGTTTTTAGTTTCATATGTCTCTGAGTATTTCTAATATCCCATTTGATTTTCTTAAAATCAAAGATGTTGCTTAAAAGTCTGTTGTTCAATTTCCACAAATTTGTGCATTTTTGTTTTCTTTCTGATTTTGATTTCTAGTTTTATTTCATTGTGGTTGGAGAGTATACTTTGTACGATTGAAATCTTTTAAAATTTATTGACACTTGTTTCATGGCCTAACATATGGCCCATCCTGGAAAGCATTCCATGTGCACTTGAGAAGAATGTACCTCCTGTTGTTGGATGGAGTGCTCTCTATACATATGTTAGATCTCGTTGGTTTATAGTACTATTCAAGTCCTCTGTCTACTTACTGATCTTCTATCTGGTTGTTCTATTGATTATTGGAAGTGAGATATTGAAGTCTCCAACTATTTTTGTAGAACTATTTCTTCCTTCAATTCTATCAACATGTGTTTTATATATTTTGGGGTTCTGTTGTTAGGTACATATATGTTTATAATTATTACCTTTCTTAGAGGGTTTTGAAGGATCATTTTGACTGCACAAAACTTCACATTGGTAGGGAACTCTTTGGCTTCAGTCACAGCTAAATGTAGTACCAGTGGATTTATAATCTGTGCCTCTCTTACTTACATAAAAGGATTTGAGATATCTTATAATGATCTTGTTTTTTAATGTCGTATATAGATTTGAAATTATTTATAATAACAGTTGTAGGCAATAGTCTGTTATTTCTTTCTCCACATGTGGAGGGAGATAAAAATGGATCTACTGAGCTCTAGGATATCATAGTTAATGGGACTGAACTTCTTTACTTCTCTGAAGACAAGGTAGAAAGGGAAATGAAATGGGTTATATCATCTTAATATTTGAGAAAAGGAATTACTGTTTATATATATACACACTGCTTGCACTCCATTACTCTCCCACAGCTCTCTGAGGTGGGAATAGCTAGTCCCTGTTCCACAGGAGTCTGAGCTAGAGGCAGACCCCACTGGATGCACCCCCTCTTCCTGCGGCCTTCCCATTTGTAAATGCAGAAACCAGAACCATCCCCCACTGCAGGCTTTTCCTCCAGAGGTTTTGCTTTCTAGAAATCTAGAAAATCCACAAGCATGGCTGGACAAATACGGTCAGAAACTAAAGGAATGCAATCTTCATTCTTGAGGGCAAGAAGATACAACTCATACTCAGTTTTCAGCCAACACCGTTAGCTGATAATGAAAATGCAGTTACTTGCAAAAAGGAAAAAGACACCTGCCCTCATAAAGGGGTTTAAACAATCCTCTTTCCCTGGAACCTCACTGTCTATGTTTACACACTCTGTAGATAGTTTATATGAAGTAGAGTTGGTTTTTAAAAGTAAAACCATAAAGAGGGAATGTAGGGAAAAGTCTAAATGACCAACAACTATAAACTGCTTATAATTTGCAAGGAATAGCCCACATATCCATTAATCATTCTTACCTCTTTGGAGGTTAAGATTTGGTGTAACTCTTTCCTGAGATCAATAAAACGATCGTGAAAGAGGGCCATGCACCATGGCTCCGTGAAGTAGCTAGCGAGGAAAGAAAGGATTCAGTTAGCTGGAAACCCTCTCATTACCACTAATAAAGTATTTACCTGCTTTTTTGCCTTTATAAATTACAGTTCTGGCCCCATTGCAATCGTTTGCTCATAAAATGCCTTGTAGAACAGCCTGACCAATCAATTTTTTAAATGGATGTTCCTGATGTAAGGCCAGCTTCCATAATTACATTTAAAGTGGTTTAATTCAGAGCTGGGGCAAGACCCAGTGAAGAATCCTGATTTTATCAGAATTTAAAAGCCTGAAGACTTGTAAAGAACGATGTCTCCATTATCTGCCCTCGTTTGAGAAAACCAGATTGCAGGATTAACTGAACTGCTGCATAAACAAATTAAATTTGGGTAGACAATAACACAAATGTTGTTCATCATTAAGGTTTCTGGATTAATAATGACCAGAAAAACAGGCCACCTTGGTGTTGCAACATGGTCTCCGTACAATTGCACTGATGCTTAATTGAATCTCTTTAGGAGAGCAGCTCTTTCAGTGTTTTTATTTGCTAACTTTTCACTGAAAACTGTTTGAACAAATGCTTTCTTACATGCAGAGCAACGTGGCCATCCTTTATTCACAGGTGATGGCTGAAAATTTGATGCATTCTTGGAAGAATCAAGGACATTTATTAGTATCTTTAACTCTTACTTTATTTTAACATTAAGTGTCTTGGAACAGATAACTTGCCTTCTTCAGGGTTAGAGACATGTCGATTGTGTGGGCTTCACTCGCCTCTGGACTTGAGTGTTGTTCCCGTTTCAGTTAATGGATATTACATGTGTGCAGGGGAGGAAAACACTGGTGCCCATGTGCTGATGGGCGCCTTTTGTTTTCCGAAACTTAAAGCTAATTCTTAGGGAAGGAGGTAATGAGTCCCAGGGACCACTGAGCCATTAAAAGACAAGTCTAATGACAAGAGTCTGTGCCACCATCAGCACAGCACTCAGCTATGTCAGTGAGTACCTATCACCCATTCGCTTGACCAAACTATGACCTAATTTCATGTTTAACTCCCTACTTTGTCGTTCCAGTCACATATTCATCCAACTATTAATTCTACTAATATTTCCTCCATACCCCTTATGTGCCCAGCACTGTTCTGGGAACTGGGGAAACAGCAGGGACCAAAACAGACAAACATCCCTGCTACCACGGAGCTTATATTCAAGGGATAAATAGGTAAATATACAGCATGTTGGATAGTGAGAATTGCTTAGGGAGAAAACATAAATCAAGCAAGGGCAGGGGAGACCAAAGGAAGGCTCACCTCTAAGGCAGCGTCTTAGTGAGCAAAGGCCCAAGGGAAAGGAGAGAACGAGCCACATGGAGATCTGGGGAAAGAGCCTTCCGGAGAGAAGAAGCAGCAGGTGCAAACACCCAGAGGCAGGAGTGTGCGTGTGCACAGACCATTCAGGGAGGCAGAGTGGAAGTAAACAAAGGGGGAGTGACAGGAGACGAGCTCAGGAGGTGATGGGGGAAGGATGCTCCTAGAGGCAGGAGTCCAGGCATACCTGTTGTGTCTCCAAGGCCATCTAGCTCAGCACTTGCACACAACAGGCCCTATGGATGTTCTCTGAATGAATGAAGGAATAATGAATGAATGAATAGGTGAAAGAATGTGCATTGCACTGTATACATTCTTCTATACTGCCTGGCCCTGATTGGTCTGTCATTAATATAGAATAAAGTTCTGCTAAATAAATAGGCAACAGAACTCTACAAAATGCCCCCAAATGGGCAGTATTAGGAAAAAGGGAGCCTCGCTGGGAACAGCGGGAAAGCCCTGCGTGAAACCAGGCTTTAAGGATGGTCTCACTGAGCCCTGCAGCACGGAAGGCCAAGGGTGTCAGAGGGCACTAAATGGAAATCTGTCAGAGGAGTGCTCGGCTCTGGAGTCACTCAAGGCCACTGAATCCTGAATGAATGGAGTCGAGTCTGTGGGATTTGTAGCTGGGATTCTGGGCCCCTACAACATGGCCAACAGCCAACATCCATCTAATTCCTGGAGCGATGGTCCTGGGCCGGGGCTGGCTGCCTCAGGAGGGACCCGCTTAATAGGGTGATGTTTTGATACATTTCCTGAGAGTGTAGCTTCTTGGACCAAAGCATCAATAATAGCCTAAGTCCAGACACTCAAGCACAACTTTGCCAGGATGGTCCCTGCCTCTTAGGTCTGAACAGCTTCTAGAAAAGTTTCAGGGAATTGTGGATGTGCAAATCTTGAAACTATCATAACCCCTAAATTAGAAACCAATGGGCCCTTTGAGATTTGTTGCTATCATCCCTCAGTTGCTGAGATGCCCTGTGTGTGTTTCCATGGCACCACCAGGAGTTCCCACCCTCTTGGTTTTGGGGGTCTACAGCCACGTCCTTCTAGGTGGCATAAGCTCTGTCTCTGCTGTCCTCACGCCAGCACAGCCCTGTTCCAAAAACCCAGGTGCTGTTCAGACAGTCTTCACTGCCCAGGGCCTTCCCAGTGCCGCCCTCTGTGCCACCCATCAGTGACTCTTCATTGTCTGCTTCAAAGAGGGGGATCTGGGGAAAGCCCACTTCCCTTAAGGTCACACTGCTGCCCACCTCGGGCTCTGGCCCACCATCTAACACCCACATTCCCATAGCCTCTGTCCACGAAGCCAAACAGATGGCTGGAGAAGCAAGTGGCCCTTAATCCTCTGAAAATAAAGCTGCTAAGCCTGTCTGCACAGTGCTGGGGGGGCAGGGAGAAGGGAAGTTGGATGTTTTTCCAAAGTCTTTCTTTTGCTGCCTTTGAAACTCTCCCTAGCCTCTCGCACCAGCGTCCAGCAGAAATGGTACCTGCACATTTGAGGACCCCTGTTCTCATCACAGGACATTGAACAGTTTATAGAGCAGTGACCTAGGAGACCTGAAGTTTTCTCTCTTTTCCACTCCATACCACAGCCCCCTGTGGTAAGACATTTTGGGACCCTTGTCCAGAAAGTGCCAATCTCTGTAGCAAACTGTTTGCAACCGAGATTCCTGGAATTCTCCTATGGCTGCCATTTTTATTTATAAAAGAGAAAGGTGTATAGAGCTCTATTTGGATTTTCTTTCTGTCTCAAGAAAGAACTCTTGGGTTCTGTTAAAGCAAGTGTGATAATCAAACGAAACCCTAGAAACCAAATCGACAAGCTACCTTCTGAAGGCTCCATCTCAATTTTACCACAGCTTCAGGGGTGGTCCCTAGGGCCACTTCCGTAGGGGTCATGAAACGACAATGCTCACGCCCCCCGGAGAGCCCGTGCCTCGCCAAGACAAGTGTGCAGGCTCCCACCTGGAGAGCAGCTTCTGCACATCTGTCTGCAACACCAGATTGCTCGCAGCCCGCCACACGGATCAAGCTAAATATGTAGAAAGAGACAGCCTGAGCCAGGGGAAAAACAAGGATTTCAGGCTCAGTCGATCCTTGAAGCAGGAGTCCCACTGGAAGGTCACCATTCCAAGTGCAACTCTAGTCAGAAGGCACTTAGAACTGAATAGAATTTAGGAAGAAAATGACCAGCAGATAATCTGCAGTTTCCAAGATGCCCTTGGTCTGCTGTGTTTAAAGGATTCAGGCCAGGTCTTGAGTGGGTGGATAATTAGCAACATCTCCATCTCAGGAAGCAGCTGCTATCTTGTAGGGCAAGTGTTGGAAATGAGGTGTTTTAGGATAATGATGAAAGGAATTGGTTCCTCTGATAGGAAGGAAAAATATACTCCAAAATCTATCCAGCAAAGAATCTTACTTGCAAGTTTTTCCCCTCAGTTCTTACCGAAGCTCTTATTTTGGTGGTGGTTTTCAAAGGGCTCGCCGGATGACCTCGGAGCGACCACTGTGTTGAGGGCGCCCACTTCCTTTGCCACTCACGGCCCCCACGTCATTCAGCCCCTGCCCATAATTCACTTCCACACTCCCCAAGAGCTTGTTTGCTTCCGGCAAATTAGCTTTTTCTTTTATTAATAGACTTTATTTTTAAAGCAGATTTAGCTGTACAGAAAAAATGGAGCCGAAAGCACAGAACCCGCGTCCCATCACTGCTCAGCCTCCCGCATGCACACTTTGCATCAGCGAGGCACCTCTGTTACCACTGAGGAGCCACTACGATATGTTATTCTTAGCTAAGGCACGCGGTTTATTTACACTCGGGTCATTTGCTGTGTTGTGCATTCTTTGGGTTCCGACAATGCATCATGTCCTGTATCCAGCACTACAGGAACACATGGAGCAGTCCCACGGCCCTGGGGCCCCCTGCGCACCTCCTCTTTCCCCTCCCTCCAAATGCCTGGCACATTAACATTTTAGGAAATTGATTTTTATTAGAGAAAATGGGGCTGTGGAACCATTTCATAAACTATCTTCATTACCCTATATTCTAGTGTTTCTTTTAGAAATAGAGTAGAATTTTTCCCACACAAACATTGTCCCCCCACCCTTGCCAGCAGCCCCTCAGACCAGTGGCCTCAGGTTTTGATTTCCAAAGTGCTGGATTTTGGCATCAGTTTAGGATGAAAGCTATTTGCATTTCTGTTTTCTATAATGTGCAAGGGGCTACGACTTTTGGGGGGATTTTTAAACGTAGGCATTATAATTTACTTGCTAAAATTCCATGTGCTTTCGTTCCCAAGCCGAACGTTTGTGAAGCTGAGGTGAGGTTTTTTCACTGAGAATTTCAGAACCAGATTCGTTGCAGACAAGACGAAGTTGCATGTTGAGCGTCCTGGTTTGCAAACCCTCGTTGCACAAGACCCTCTCCGGTGGGCCAGGACACCCCAGCAGCAGGGCAGTCAGGACCCGTTCCCCTCCATCAGGAGCCTAGGCATTCCATTCAACAGCAGGCAAATTTAATCCCCTTATGGAAAAGTGAAAAGGGCCTGCATTATATTTCTTTTCCAACACTGCATGGGAAGCACAACACCAACCTTAATGGCAAGTGGCACCCAGCTGAGCGTTTCCTACACAGACCATCTCAGCTGCACGGGAGCTGGAAGGCTGGGAAGCCAGGGTCAACTCCCTTCCACACCAGCTGTGGGTGCAGAGCTTCCAGGGTCCTCCTCTGCCCCGGGGCAAGGTTGGGGAGCTCTGGGCTGTGGGGGTGGGGGGGCTGTGGGAGGGGTGGAGGGGGTGGGCGGGGGAAGCTGACTCAGGTGGCGTCAGGCACACCCTTGAGTCTCCTTCTGGCTCAGGCTTCTTCCCACTCCAAATCCGAATCCCAACTGCCTGGCTGCTCCCTTCGCTGGCCCCTCCCTGTGGAGGGTCTAAGATTCTCACCCCCTCCCTGCTCTTCCAAATACCTTCCACCTGGGCCTTCCTGCCTGACGGGCTCTGCACAGTCTCTGCAGCCCAGAGGACCCCAGCCTGTGCCTGCATCCTCCCCAGTGCCACCCAGTGCTCCAGTCCAACACAGACCTCCTCCTCAAAGCTCATGCCTGGCCTGGGTGCTCCCACTCACTCTCTCTGCGCCATTTTCACTGCATGGGGCACTTCTGACCTTGCAGGAGTGCTAACCTGGTGCGTGTCATGTTCTCTTACACACCATGCACTCTGGGTCCCCACAGCGTCCAGCACAGGGCTGGGCCTCGAGAGACGCTCCTAGGAGCAGGTGGGGTCGAAGCTCCTGCAGACATCTGCAGGTGACGGCAGGGGTCAGACTCAGCCCGCTGCCCCTCCTCTCCATGGGGAGATTTTGCACCAGTGTGGCGACCCAATTTAGAGTGGCAGACCCCTGTGAGCCTCCCCTAAGTCATCCCAGAAACAGGGCAGCCTGCATTATTAAAGTCAGAAAAGCTCTCAATTTCACCAAACTCATTTTGCAATGGATGCTAACACTGAGTCAAACGAAGATTGTCTCCTTTTGATATAAGGATGTTAGAAAGAAGTGTTACTTTAAGAAAAGTTTTAGGTGTAGTTTTTTCCCCCAAACTGAATTACCTCTGTGCTTTAGTTTCCTCCCTTCTCCAGTCCAAGGAGAGGAGGACTGGAATCCTCACCGAGCCCGGGGAGCAGGACTGTGTTAATGGGTCCCAAGTGCTATGGATGATCAGCACTAGTGATGCCCTTTCGGGAAATTTCTATTTCCATGAATAGTGTGAATTTTTTTAAAAACTAGAAAATACTAACTTCTTTCCCAATTCATATTAAACAAGGGAAGACTAACAGGAGCCACTGAGTAACCTACAGAGCTAGTTGCCTAGGAATCTTCAGGAGAGAATGCCAGGGAAGAATGCAGCGACAATGAGGTGTGGAAGCGGCTGTGTGGATTTGGGTGTTAACATCCCCAAAATCATTTCTACACAGCCATGAGAAACGTTTACACAAATTCTCCAGGCCCAAACAGAAGACATTACTGTCTCTATTCATTTTGCCAATGGCTGGCCTGGCTTATCTGGGGGGACTTAAATTCTCCATCACTTTTGCAAATAATACACTTTTCTCAGAAGCCCTGGGAAATGTCGACTCGTGGAACTGAATTAACCACTTCTGGTCGATATGGTCCAATCGTTAAGCAATTGATCAGACTTCTCCAGAGCCCATCCTCATCTGGTCATTCAGCCTATTATATTGACAAAATCAAACAAACTGGGTGGGGATCTTGTAACTAGCTTAGCCACTGACCATGCTGAATGCTGAGAAAAGCAAATCGACGAGGCACGCTGAAGAAGTTGCATTCACTGGCCTTAGGAGCAAGTACAACATGTCTAAGGGAAAAGAAAAGTGGGGAAAGGGTGGTGTTCTTGCAAGTCCTAGATCTTAACTCCAAGACCAAGGCCCTTCTGGCAGATGGATAGAAAAGGAGAATTGCAGGAGAGCAAGGCTGCCTTCCCTGGCATGCAAAGGTTCAACTGGAAATTGCTAAACGCCGCAATAGTTAGGAGAAAGGAGGTGGGAGGCAGAGAAGCAACACAGCCCTTCTCCAAGATTTTTTTTTTTTAATGAAAAGCATTCTAATTTTAACTTGGTGTGATAGTAGTCAGTTTTTGCTTTTAGACCTGTTAAGAGGATCCCCAGCTGCCACTCACACCTGCACAGAGGCTCACTGGAGCTGAAAACTAGCCCAAGAGTTGCCTTTTCTCCTGGTGGGGAACTGTGGCTTGGGGGCCCGCAGGCTTCTGGCAAGAATGATGTTCTCGCTGTCCGTGCTCTTTCTCGTACTGACAGCATCTGAGATTCATGGCGAGGACAGACAGTTCTCCGTCTACAACGCCCAGCGGTAGGTTACGCTCAACAGCGAGTCTCAACCTTGTGGTCCCGTGGCTGGAGCGTGGCACTGGGCCCCGTCTCTCCCGTTACCTTCCAAACACAGGAGGTAGGAAGTGATAAATGTCAGGATATATAATCCAGGTTGCAAACAGACACCCCGGGGGCCAGCTGTGACTACAGACGTGTTTGCTTTGGTCTGAACAACATTTGGAAATTAGATTTTCGGCCTTTCTTTAAAAAATCAGATTTGGCAATGCTGGGTCCTCATTGCTTTATGGCAGCAATCAGCTCAAGTGATGCGCTCCATGGTTCATCGCCGTCACCTCCCAGCCTGGCCGGCATCCTCCCTGCCGGGCCACGGTGGGCGTGTGGGTGGGCCCGGCCTGGCTAAGGGGTTCAGGTGAGAGGGGGGAGGTTTGTAAACATTTTTTCTGAAGCCGCCTGCCCCACGTCCTGTTCTTCATGCTGGGGGGTGTGTGAAGAACACATTCGCCACGTCCTATCTTCCTTTCCCTTCCATCCATCAGCCCATACCTCCTTCTGTCTGTCCATCCCTCTTAACAGGTACAATGAGGCCTTTTAAAACCCTGTTTCTTTATTTCTAAGGCCCCCTTTCCTCCGGTTCTCTGTTCTCTGCTGGCTCAATCCACCCCTCAACAAATGCTCCCTCCTTCCCTGCTGTGCCCCATCAGGCTCTTCTCTCCCCTCTTTTCTCCGTCCCAGGCGTCTTCCAGGGCTTCTGACCTCAATGGCTTTAAAGTGGCAAGGAAGCGGAAGACCTAGGGGCCATTCTTCGCCATTAATCAAATATGGCCATTATGCACCAGACGCTTTGCTGGTATTGACGGTACCACGGTGAAGGCATGGTCCCCGCCACAGCAGTGCAGAGGGGGACAGTGGCCGGAAGGCCAAAGGCTGGAGAGTGGCTCAGCCCGGAGTGAAGTTGTGGTCCACTTGCCCTCAGCTCTTTGTCCTCTCTGCCTGTGCGTTGCTTGGTCTGCCTCCCTTGTGCAAGTGTTTGCCAAGCTTCAGTTACTTGGGAACCCATTGGTGTTTTTTCTTCTTTTTCAATTATTTTATTGAGGTCATAATGGTTTATAACACTGTGTAATTTCAGGTGTACATTATTGTTTATCAGTTTCTGTATAGACTGCATCGTGCTCGGCACCAATAGTCTAGTTTTATCTGTCACCATACATATATGCCCCTTTATCCCTTTCGCCCACCCGCTGATCCCCTTCCCCTCTGGCAACCACTAATCTGTTTTCCTTATCCACGTGTTTGCTTATCTTCCACACATGAGTGAAATCACATGGTGTTTGTCTTTCTCTGTCTGGCTTATTTTGCTTAACATCACACCCTCAAGGTCCATCTATGTTGTTGCGAATGGCATGATTTTGTCTTTTTTCTGGCTGAGTAGTTTTCCATCGTATATACATACAACATCTTCTTTATCCAATCATCGGTCAATGGGTACTTGAGTTGCTTCCGTGTCTTGGCTGTTGTGATTAATGCTGCAGTGAACACAGGGGTGCTTAAGTCTCTTTGAATTGCTGATTTCAAGTTCTTTGGATGAATACCCAGTAGTGGAATGGCTGGATCGTATGGTAGTTCTATTTTTAATTTTTTGAGGAATCTCCATACTGTTTTCCATAGTGGCTTCACCAGTTTGAATTCCCACCAGCGGTGTATGAGGGGAACCCATCTATTTTTGCATGGACATTATTACTTCAAAATTTCTCTTTAGATTGATTTGTCTGGGTTTTTTTTTAACTCAAATAACTACTTCTGCCTTGTCCTAAGCAGTAATATCTGTGAAATCACAGATTAGATGTGCTTGTACATTTTTTTCTAACTCTTCCTGAAATTATTCCATAGTTATAAGATGTGTGGCTCTGCTGCCTGAGGTGTGTGGCGTCCACCTGCGGATGCTCAGTGCACTCTGGGACATGGCATTTGCTTTAGCAGCTTGGTGGTAGAGGTGCTGTTGTACTCATCTGGGGACACAAACTCACAGACACTGTGCCAAATAGTCTCTGTGCACTATCTCCCTTCATCCTAATTCCAATCCTCTGAAGTGGGACTTGCTGGCCCATTTTACAGATGAGAGAATAGATTCAGAGAGGTTAAATGACTTGGCCAAGGTCACACAAGTAATGAGTGGCTGAACTAGATCATAACTGTAATTCTACTTGACCCAAAAGTTCATGCTATGAATAACTGCACAGGCAAACCTTATTTCCTTATGCTCATTCCTGAGCCTTTCTAGCAACTTTCTGAATCACCCCAGTTTCCTTGCATTAGCTAAAATTAGGTTTTCCAGCAGTTATAAAAAATTTCAAAATAACTCTGGCTTTAAAAAGGCATAGCATACATTTTTTCATATAAAGAAAGTCTAGGTGGGGTGTCCAAGATTGGCATGGTGGTTCCATGGATATCAGATCACAGTATTATCCATAGGGCCTTGGGCCTCATGGTGCAAAATGGCTGCTGAGCTCCAGTCATCACATACTTGTTCTTGGATGCAGAGAGGGAAAATGAGGGCCCTTCTCCTCTCTTTTAGGGAGAATTCCTAGAAATTTCACACAGTACTTCTATTTATATTTTACTGGCCAAAGGTTGATCATATGGCTTCCTTGGCTATAGGAGAGACTTGGAATCACTGTTCTCTACTTTAGGTACAGTGTAACATCATATACATAAAGATTCTGTTTCTGATGAGGAAAGAGAGAACAGGTGTTGTGTCTGTTATGATACCCAATAGACATCACACCAGCGGCTGTTAACAAAAATCTTTTCTTAAAGTTAAGTTTATGAAAATTAGGAGAATGTGTTTAGCTGAAGTTCCCAGAACTAGAATACATCTATCGCTCTAGATTCAAAGCTGTCCTCAAATTAAACCCCTGGGAAAAATCACACAAAATATTGTCCATGTGTGACAGCCACCTCCAAGCCCAGGGGAGAGTCCCGGCGTCCCCCTGTCCTCATCTGGCCCAAGTCGGCTTAAATGCAGAGGAGAAGAGGAACGCTTTGTGTTCACACTGTCGGGTAGCATTCTGGCCACTTTATTCTGCCCATGAAAGAAAGTGGATTCCTGCATTTCAATACAATTTTCAAAAATAAGAACAGGAACAAATGAGTATATCCAGTCAACCCTAGGTTTGCTCGGAAATTAAATTACACATTTCTGGGGCAGTGGCGTTTACTCGGGGAAGCCACATATCACATGAGCAGACTTAGCCGTGCGACACACTGTGACAAAAGCCCTGAAGACCGAAATGGAAGTTTGATGGTGAATATCTCCTGTCTGACTTGAGTTTGCCAGAATCTCTATCTAGTCAGTTTATCGCCTCGAGGCAGCTCTAGAAAGGAAGGATTAATGATTCTGAAAGTAAAACCGACTAGTTATTTGATAACCGGTTGTAACTGTCACCTGCTAAAGATCTAGATAACAGAAAAACAAGTCCCCCCTGAATATACTTCGGCCATGGTTTCATTGTCACAATCTAGAACTGGATTGGACAGATAATGGATGTTTACTCTCTAAGGAAAAACGGCTTACGATACACTGGCCCTAAAATCAAAATCCTGACCTTTGACAGAAGTCAGCCATCTTCTGACTGGCTCGTGAGCAGCCTCTCTCTTCCTGCTGGTCTGGATCTACAGAGGCTGCGTCTGGCAATTACCCTGGGTACCCAGGAACCAGAAGCGAACACCGCTTGAAAGTGGCTTCTCACGGCCCCTCGGAGCCCTCATCTGGCTGCAGAGGGGCTGGGCCGCACTGCCTGGAACGGCTGTCTCTGCTCAGAGTGCAGAGGCTGCTGGCCGCTGGAGGCCACAGGAACAGGCCTGGTTCTGTGTCTGTGAGCTGGACACACCCAGAACTGTCTTTGGATGGAGATCCTAACCAGCCCACAGGCCCTACGCCCCCCACCCACCCCGCTGAGCTGCAGGCCGTGCTCTCTCTCAAGCACAAGCTTCTCTCAGGCTCCTTGGTGTCAGTAAGAACATGGAATCCCAGAGCACATTTGTCCTGAATCAGTGTCAGCACCCAGATCGTGCTGAGGACAGACCACAGGCTGCCTGTCACCCTGGCCACCACAGTCTTGGTTTTCAGAAATACTATTGTTAGAGAATTATCCAAAAGATCTGTCTGCTGTCCATTTGTTTTTCTGAATCCTGGATACTCAGCCCAGGAAAAACGGTGCTTCACTTTAGAAAATGGAATACGTTTATCTTACGAACCTTACAAATCTAGCCACTGACAGCATTTCCCTCCTTGCTTTGACCTTGAAGGAACTCAGAGCCAAATGTGTGAATTTACTGAATCAAGATCCGAGCTTGAATACGCAGTCGCCACCTCAGCTCCCCTTCAGGTGCCATCCTGATCTTAGCTCCCCATTTACTGATGACTTTTTCTTTTTCTCCCAGTTCTGCCACTTGTTGGCTTACGTAATCTTGAGCTAGTTAGCGTAAGCTCTCCCGGCCTCAGTCCTCACAGCTGTAAAGGGGGATGATGACAGTCCTTACCTCAAAGAGTTACTATGAGAGCATGGAGACCCTCCAGGAAAAAGCCGGCTTTACGCCCAGCACAGGGCAAGGGTTCCATAGGTATTGTGCTATTATTATTACCACTACTATTATTGTTCTTTATTATCCTATTGTATATATTTGTGTAAGCTGCCTCAGATGTTTTCTGGTGTGAATTAGAGACTAAATACATTATTAAAATAAACACTCTGTTTGCTGTTTAATCAATAGAAAGTCTTTCTTTGGTGCTACTCTGCAATTTTTCTCCTTTTCATAAAAAGCCTTCGTGAATTTTTGTCCTGCACTAATGAGTTATGTGGAAATCCATAAAAATTACATAGCGATCATTAAACTGAGGCCTCGATACTTTTCTTGTCTGAGTTGATGAAAGTTAAAGAAAAGGTGTCACGTGGAGGTCCTTCTTTTTGCCTGTTTATTTTGAAGAGTGAGCCAATTAAGTCAAAATGGTGAAACCAGTTGTTCATGGGATCTGTTAAGATGGCAGTCAGGAAAAGCAACTGGGGTTAAGGTGCAGGCCCTCCATGGCCCATTTGGCTGGATTTTCTTCTGACCGATCTGACTTTTTGCCTGACTTGCCAGAGAAAACCAGTCTTCTTGTAGAACTAGCATGATTTTTATATATGTAAGAATTTTCTTTCTCTTTAAGCTTACCAGTTACCGCAGAGTCAAAATGTCGTCTGCCCAGCCCTTTCACCGTGGTGGGGATCTGGGCCTGGCAGGCTCTGAACACCCCCCAGACCCAGCGTTAGGGCATGGGGCACAGGTCGGCATTTATTCCATCCAGGTATGTCGTTGCACATTGCTGGTCTATGAGGGGCTGCATTAATTGAATTTCTATGATAAATCTAGTGCCCTGGAAGCTGTCCAGCTATTTACGTCGATTTGTTATATAAATTCAGGACTAAGAGTATGAGGCAAGCTTAGCATTTAATTCTGTAGAAAAAGGAAAGCTCTTAGGGCTTCAGCTCCCCTTCCTGTGTCCGTCTCCTCTTATACTGCTCCTCTCTTCATAGAAAGCAGAACCATTTTCCTTTAATTAGGCTGTGGAGAGCACAGGCTAGCATTAGGCCACTCAGCCTCTCAGCCACGCTCACAGCCGTGCCCATTTCCTATCTATTTTCTGTAGGAAAAGAAAAAACGTGTATATATGCACATAAGTCCCACACACAAGTCCAAGGTGGGGAACAAAGGAACTCACTGGAACTACCTTTTATGAGACTAAGGCCACCAGAACTAGCAAACCCCAGAAAGCAAGAAATTCTGCTACTTCATTATTCCTTTGGTTAAATTAACTGCTCTTTAAATTTTAAAAGAGTGCTCAGTAGAACTATCATTCACTAGTACAGAATATATAAAGCATGTTTAATATATGTTTATAAAAATTAAATAATTAATACATTTAAAGTAATTCCCTTTCATAACAGGCTTTTCTAATTAATGTGTTTCTTTTTTTTTTTTTTTTTACTGAAGCTTTAACAGATATAACGACAAACTACAAACTGTTCCTTCACTTTCTTTGTGACTCTTATGTTTTCAGGTTTGTAGTTTCTAAAATAAAGCATTAAAATTCAACTAACATATTCCTAGTTCTTACTTCCCAAAAGCACAATAATGAGGGTAATGGATTATAACCCATGGAATAGCATAAGAATCCATCAGTGCACACTCATATAGACAAGTGAATAAATAAATAAATGGAGGAGAAGGGACAACACTTCTTTACAGTCAAATGCTAAGTAATAAATGTAGAATGAATGATGGAATTAGAAAATCACCCTTTGGTGAACAACATAGGAACAATTGTTTCAGATAAGAACTGTTTATGGATGCTAAAACTAGTGGAAAAAAGAATGATGAAAAATAGGATATTTACTTAGTCTCAAAGTATCACTAATTGATTTTGAAGGTAAAAATAGTACGTCTCCCCAGAGAAACCTGCAACCTCCACTCTAACCAAGTGACCACAGTTCACAAAACTAGTGAAAGGGCAAATCTACACCATGTGCCTCCTGATGCGACACACTGAGATGGACACAACACCACTCCTGTGATTCCTGCCCAAAATGCATAACCTGAAACGAATAATGAGGAGGCATCAGACAAACCCAAACTGGAGCATTCTACAAAATAACTGGCCTGTATTTTTCACTTCATTTTGAAGCCTCATGGAAGTAAGAGGCTGAGGAACTGTCCCAGATTGGAGATGATTAAGGAGACATGACAACCAACCGCAGTGTGGAATCTTGGATTTGGACCTCGGACAGGAAGAAGGACATCAGTGGGACAACTGGCAAAATGTGAATGCCTGAAGATCAAATTTGTATTGTATTAATATCATTTTTTAAATTTTGACAATTGTACTATGGCTATGCAAGAATGTTATTATTCTTAGGAACTGAGAATCCTAAATACTGAAGTACTTAGAGAGTATTACGTCTACAATTTACTTTCAAACATCAGAAAAAAAGTCACATCTTGAGGAGTCACATCAGCACCATGGTGGAGTGAGCTCTCCTTGTGAACTCTGCCCTCTAAGATACAACGAGAAGGACATTAATGTTCCAACAGAAGACATCCACACAACACAAAAGACGTCTGAGAGACCCATGCAGCCACATGTCGGAAGGTGGAGGTGCTGGAGCCTTCCGCTGGAGGAAGGGGAGTGAGATAAGAGAAATCTTCTCTTCCTCCTGAAGGGCAGTGACCCAGGGACTGCATGGCACTCTGAGGGGGTGGGGGGTGGCCATCCACAGGAATACCATTGCTCTCTGAGGTCCCTCACAGCCCAGGGGAATGCCCCACACAGAAGTGACTAGCTATTGTGGGTCTGTCTTCATCAAGCTAACAGCTCAGGAAAGCAGATAGCGAGGGCAGAGTGAGAAAACCCCGAGATGGCACAGGAGAAAGAAAGTACCCCTCCCCCCACCTGGCACCTCAGTTCAGCAGCTGGGAGCTGTGCTGTGAGTCGTGGCAGGCTCAGAACATGCAGCTCTTGATCCCCATCTAGTGGCAGCAGGTGGAAGTGGCAATCAAATAGTACCACCATGTGGAAGCACAAATCCATGCCATTTAGCGGTACAAAAAAATATATTAAATCTCCAGATCAGAAGAAAAATGACAAGTACCCAGAAATCAATCCTGAAGGCACAGAAATCTATAATCTAAATGACAGAGAATTCAAAATAGCTATCATAAAAAAACTCAATGAATTACAAGAAAATGCAGATAGATAGTTCAATGAATCCAGGAGACACTTTACAAAAGAGATTGAAACTATAAAGAAGAACCAATCAGAAATATTGGAGATGGAAAACACAATGAATGAGATAAAGCAGAATATGGATTCCCTGAACAATAGAGCTGATATCCTGGAGGAACAAATCAGTAACATTGAGGACAGAAATAGAGAAATGCATCAGATGGAGGAGGAGAGAGAACTAGGACTAAAAATAAATGAAGAAAGTCTCTCAGAAATACCTGATTCAATTAGGAAATGGGACATAAGGATTATAGGTATT
Source organism: Equus quagga (assembly GCF_021613505.1). Classification (NCBI taxonomy): domain Eukaryota; kingdom Metazoa; phylum Chordata; class Mammalia; order Perissodactyla; family Equidae; genus Equus; species Equus quagga. Next base: position 67,227,285 of record NC_060278.1, read on the forward strand.
CCAGAGGGAGAAGAGAAGGAGCATGGAGCAGAAAGCTTGTTCAAAGAAATAATAGCAGAGAATTTCTCAAACCTGGGGAAGAAGATGGAAATCCATGTGACAGAAGCCAACAAATCTCCTAACTATATCAATGTAAAAAGACCTACTGCAAGGCATATAGTAGCGAAGCTGGCAAAAGTCAATGATAAAGGAAAAAATACTAAGGGCAGTAAGGCAGGAGAAAGTAACTTACAAAGGAACCCCTATCAGGCTTTCACTGGATGTCTCAGCAGAAACTTTACAGGCTAGGAGAGAGTGGAATGATATATTTGAATCTTTGAAAGACAAAAACTTTCAGCCAAGAATACTCTGTCCCCTTCAGAGATGATGGAGAAATAAACACAGATAAACAAAAGCTAAGGGAGTTCATTGCCACAAGACCCCCCCACTACAAAAAATCCTCAAGAAGGCCCTTATACCTGAAAAAAAAAAACAGAAGCAAGGGGTTATAAAGCCCTGAGTAAGGAGATAAATAGGTAGACAAAATCAGAAAATTGTAGCTATCCATCAGAACAGGTTAGCAAACACTCAAATATAACATTAAAGATAAAGGGAAGGAAAACACCAAAACTAAATATAATCTTGTCATTTTAACCACAAACTCACAACACAAGATGGAATAAGATGTGACAAAAACAACTTAGGAGGGGAAGAGGAAAGGGATGGAATTGGCTTAGTCTAAGGAAATAAGAGGATATCAGAAAATGGACTATCTCATCTATGAGATTTTTCATACAAACCTCATGGTAACCACTAAACAAATAAGTAGTACAGAAGCACAAATAATAAATAAGGAGAAAACTAGGAAAACCAGCATAGAAAACAACCTAACCGAATTAGCAGTCCAAAATACATGGGATGAGAAGCAAAGGAAATGCAGGCAGTAAAATGAGTGATAAAATGGCAGCATTAAGCCCTCATATCTCAATAATCACTCTAAATGTAAATGAGTTGAATTCTCCAATCAAAGACACAGAGTGGTATGATGGATTAAAAAACAAGACCCAACATAATGCTGCCTCCAGGAAACACATCTCAGCTCCAACACCAAACACAGCTCAGAGTGAAGGGATGGGAGACAATACTCCAAGATAACGGCAAACAAAAGAAAGCAGGAGTTGCCATATTTACATCAGACAAAGTAGACTTTAAGATAAAACAGGTAAAGAGGGACAAAGAGGGCAGTATATAATGATAAAAGAGAGACTCCACCAAGAAGACACAACACTTACAAATGTCTATGCACCCACCACAGGAGCACCAAAGTGCACGAAGCACCTACTAACAAACCTAAAAGGAGATATTAACAACACACTTACAGTAGGGGACCTCAACACTCCGCTCACATCAATGGATAGATCATCCAGGCAGAAAGTTAACAAGGAAACAGTGGAATTAAATGAAAAACTAGACCAGATGGACTTAATAGATATATATAGAACACTCCATCCAAAACCAGCAGAATACACATTCTTCTCAAGTGCACATGGAACATACTCAAGAATAGACCATGAGTTGGGAAACAAGGCAAGCCTCAATAAATTTAAGAAGATTGAAATAATAACAAGCATCTTTTCTGACCATAATGCTATGAAACTAGAAATTAACAAGAAAAAACCCGCAAAAGGGACAAAGATGTGGAGACTAAACATATGCTACTGAACATCCAATGGATCATTGAAGAAATTAAAGAAGAAATGGAAAAATATCTGGACACAAATGAAAATGAAAATACACCATAGCAACTCATATGGGATGCAGCAAAAACAATCCTAAGAGGGAAATTCATCGCAATAAAGGCTCACATTAACAAACATGAAAAATCCGTAAGAAACTATCTCAAACTACACTAACAGAAATAGAAAAAGAAGAACAAACAAAGCCTACCCAAATTCAGCAGAAGGAGGAAAATAATAAAAATGAGAGCATAAATAAATGAAAGTGAAACAAAAAAGACAGTAGACAGGGTCAATAAAACAAAGATCTGCTTCTTTGAGAAGATAAACAAAACTGACGAACCCTTAGCCAGACTTAGTAAGAAAAAAGAGAAAAAGCTCAAATAAATAAAATTAGAAATAAAAGAGGAGAAATTACAATGGATACCACAGAAAAACAAAAGATTATAAGAGAATACTATGAAAAACGATATGCCAACAAATTGGACAATCTAAAAGAAATGGATAAATTCTTAGACTCTTACAATCTCCCAAAGCTGAATTAAGAGGAAATAGATAATCTGAATAGACCAATAACAAGTAAAGATACTGAAACAGTAATCAAAAACCTCCCAAATAATAAAAGTCCAGGACCGGACAGCTTCCCTGGAGAATTCTACTAAACGTTCAAAGGAGATATAATACCTATCCTACTCAAACTCTCCCCCAAAATTGGGGAAATGGAAAACTTCCTAACACATTCTATGAGGCCAACATCACCCTGGTACCAAAGCCTGAGAAGGACAACACAAAGAAGGAAAACTACAAGGACTATCACTGATAAACATGGATACAAAGATCCTCAACAAAATATCGGCAACCTGAATTCAGCAATACATCAAAAAGATCATACACCATGATCAAGTGGGATTTATATCAGGGACAGAGGGATGGTTCAACATCTGCAAATCAACCAATGCAATATACAACATTAACAAAATGAGGAACAAAAACCACATGATTATCTCAATAGATGCAGAGAAAGCATTTGACAAGATCCCACATGCATTTATGATAAAAACTCTCAACAAAATGGGGATAGAAGGAAAGTACCTCAACATAATAAAGGCCATATATGACAAACCTACAGCCAACATCATACTCAGTGGACAAAAACTGAAAGACATCCCTCTGAGAACAGGAACAAGAGTACCTGCTCTCACCACTCTTATTCAACATAGTACTGGAGGTTTTGGCCAGAGCAATTAGGCAATAAAAAGAAATAAAAGGAATCCAAATAGGAAACGAAGAAGCAAACTCTTGCTGTTTGCAGACAACATGGTTTTACATATAGAAAACCCTAAAGAATCCATTGGAAAACTATTAGAAATAATCAACAACTACAGTAAAGTTTCAGGGTACAAAAATTAACTTACAAAAATAAGTTACATTTCTATATTCTAATACCAAACTAACAGAAAGAGAGCTCAAGAATACAATCCTATCTAAAAAAATGAAATGAAATATCTAGAAATAAATTTAACTAAGGAGGTGAAAGAGCTATACAATGAAAACTATAAGACAGTATTGAAAGAAATCAAGGATGACATAAATAAATGGAAAGATACTCTACGCACACAGACCGGAAAAATAAACATAGTTAAAATGTCCATACTACCCAAAGCAATTTACAGATTCAGTGACATCCCAATCAGAATCCCAATGACATCCTTCATGGAAATAGAATAAAGAATCCTAAAATTCATTTGGGGCAACAAAAGACCCCAAATACCTAAAGCAATCCTGGGAAAAAAGAACAAAGCTGGAGGCATCACAATCCTTGACTTCAAAATGTACTACAAAGCCACAGTAATCAAAACAGCATGATACTGATACAAAAACAGGCACACAGATCAATGGAATAGAATTGAAAGCACAGAAATAAACAGAGTTGAAAGCCCAGAAATAAAACCACACATCTACCACCAGATAATCTTCGACAAAGGGGCTAAAAACATACAATGGAGAAAGGAAAATCTCTTCAATAAATGGTGTTGGGAAAACTGGACAGCCACATGCAAAAGAATGAAAGTAGACCATTATCTTTCGCCATACACAAAAATAAACTCAAAATGGATCAAAGACTTGAAGGTAAGACCTCAAACCATAAAACTTCTAGAAGAAAATATAGGTAGTAAACTCTTTGACATCTGTCCTAAAAGGATGTTTTCGAATACCATGTCTTCTCAGACAAGGGAAACAAAAGAAAAAATGAACAAGTGAGACTTCATCAGACTAAACAGCTTCTGCAAGGCAAAGGAAATCAGGATCAAAACCAAAAGACAGCCCACCAACTAGGAGAAAATATTTGCAAATCATATATCTGGCAAGGGGTTAATCTCCATAATATACAAAGAACACGCAACTGAACAACAAAAAAACAAACAGCCTGATCAAAAAATGGGCAGAGGATATCAGCAGACATTTCTCCAAAGAAGATATACAGATGGCCAATAGTCACATGAAAAGACGTTCAACATCACTAATCATAAGGGAAATGCAAATCAAAACTACACTAAGATATCAACTTACACCCATTAAAATGGCCATAATCACCAAGATAAAAAATAACACATGTTGGAGAGATTGTGGAGAAAAGGGAATCCTTATATACTGCTGGTGGGAATGCAAACTGGTGCAGCCACTATGGAAAACAGTGCAGAGAGTCTCAAAAAACCAAAAATAGCAATACCATATGATCCAGCTATCACACTACTGGGTATTTATCCAAAGAACTTGAAATCAACAATTCGGAGAGACTTATGCAGCACTATGCTCATTGCAGTGTTATTCACAATAGCCAAGATGTGGAAGCAACCCAAGTGCCCATGCACTGATGATTGGATATGTGGTATATGGAAGATGTAGTATATATATACAATGGAATACTAATACTACTCAGCTATAAAAAAAGAGAAAGTGGTTCTATTCGCAACCACGCAGATGGACCTTGAAGGTATTATCCTGAGTGAAATAAGCCAGACAGAAAGACAAACGCCATACGATTTCGCTCATGTATGGAAGATAAACAAACACACGGACAAAAAGAACAGTTCGGTGGTCACCAGGAGGAAGCAGGCTGAGGGGCGGGCACAAAGGGTGAAGGGGCGCACTTACATGGTGACTGACAAATAGTAATGTACAACTGAAATTTCACAATGTTGTAAACTATTATGACCTCAATAAAACAAAAAGCTATATCTTTCTGTCCATAGACTGTGTGTGTATGTGTGTACGTAAAGAGAGAGAGGGAGAGAGAAAGAACGATAAAGCACGTGCAGTGAAATGCTAACATTTGGGGATTCTGGGTGAAGGGTGTGCAGCTGTTCTTTGTTCTATTTACGTAAGCTTTCGGAAGTTTGAAATTAAAAGTGAAAAGAAATCACTCATTGTTTAGTTTCTTTATTCCATTACTCTTAGTAAAGAAATAGCCATAGGTTGAGTTTTCCAATCTGTGCCCCCAGGATTTTTGTGGCTGGACCATGTTCCTGAGGGTTGTGTACACAGTGAGCACAGGGACGGGCGAATACAAGGAAATGACTGGGGCCCATCGGGTCACTGGTGGAAGGACACTCTCCACTCTGAGAGAGAAGACATTCTCTTCAATTCACGTGAAATATCACAGCCCTTTTTTCAGTGCTGGAAGGGATGCGAGACTGCAGATCTTGGAGACCTGGTCCAGAGCAGCCACTGCCAAGACCAGTGTTGCCCAGTGCAAGAGCCACGAGGCACCCGCATAGTGGCTACTGAGCACTTGCAGCGTGGCTGGTCTGAAATGATTGGGCTGCAAGTGAAAATTCACACTGGATTTTGAAGACAGTGTTAAAAAAGAGAGAAAATAAAATATTTCATTAATATTTTTATATTGATTAAATATTGAAAAGACAATAGTTTGGATATATTGAGTTAAATAAAAATATATTACTAAAATTAATTTCATCTTTTTCTTTTAATGTGACTGCTAAAATAGTGAAAATTGCAAATAGGGCTCACACTATATTTCTACTGGACAGCACTGGTCTAGACAAAAAGAAAAATAGAAAGCAAGCATTTGCTGAATGTCTACTGTGAGAAATATTCCAAACCCAAAGACAAAGTTGCGGCGGGGCCTACATCCAGAGGCTCACCGACAAGAAGAGACAACGGACATGTAAAAAGTAATCCTAAGACTGGGCAAGAAGCACTGTAACAGAGCATGGAAGAGTCCCGGCGATAACCTGCTGGGAGCTGATTACAGAAATATCGAGGAGGATCTATCTAAGCACCAAGAAGGAGTCGGTGTTCCCCTCAGCTATTCCAGGCAGAAGGAACAGCAAGGGCAAATGTGGAGGCACAAAGCCGCAGGGGGGCTTCTGGGAAGAACAAATGCTTTGTGGCTCTAGCATCAGGTTTTGCAACGTGGGAGGCGGTAATTGGGGACCACGTCTAGTGCTGGTCTATGGGTTTTGGACTTTTCTCTCTTAAGTGCTATAGAACCATGGGGAATTTTTTTAAAAAGAGTGACGATGTCATCATATTTTAAGTCTTCGAACAGCTAAACAGGAACGGGATAAGGCCAGAAGCAAAGGGACTTGGCAAGTTCAGTTGCGATGACTGGAGGGCATGGTTGAGGGCGATCTAAGAGGTGGCGCAGAACGTTTGCGGTGAGCCACACGAGGGAGCAGCGTGGGAGGGAGGCGGGCGCGTAGGTGGTCCCAGGTCCTGGCTTGAGAAACCAAGTAGGAAGCAGAATCCAGGACGAGGCGGTAGACAGGGCAAAGGCAGGGGTGAGGAGTGCGTTCCTTTTGTAGCACGAGGTAGAAGCAGAAGTGCCTACAGAAAACCAGTGTTAACGTCCAGTCGGCCAGACCAACAGCAGCACGGACTGAGCTGATGAGGGCCGCGGAGAGGAGGGGCCGTGCAAGAAAGAGATGCTAAGAGGATTGACGACAAAACCAGGGAACGCCAATATTTCACAGGGGCTGGCGGGATGGGAGGAGCAGAGGGAGACGCTGAAGCAAAGCGTCATCAGAAGTGACCAGGAATATAGGCAGAGAGTGAGGAGCCAACTGCTGACTCCCACCAGCCAGAGACCACCGGCAGCCTCTGGGGAAGAGCAGAGTTAGGTTTATGTAGTTGCTACAGCAGGGGAGCGAGGCGCTGCCGGGATCCTGATAAGAGCGAGCTGGGAGGGGCTTATCACAGGATTTGGGTTTGAGGGGTGGTTCTAAGGGAGGTTAAGGCAGAGGTGGCTAGCCTGCTGTTGGGGGGGAGGGGAGGACTGGCAGTCTGGCGACTGGCTGTCTTGGTGCTTTCTATCCAGGAGGCAGGAGGATTGAAAACAGGACCCGAGTTGTCATTGGTCAAAAGCAGCAGTCACTCATGTTAGAAGAGAGGGCGTGTAGCTGTCTTTGTTGCACTGTCCCGTCTCAGATGGGGTCCCAGGGGGCCTGGTCTGTGAGCACTGTTCGCTACTGCCTAGCTGCCACAGGTCAGCTTCAGGGTCAGCTGTCACCTTCTCAGAATGGACCCAGGACGCTGGGATGAGTCAGGATGACACGGTGGCCGACAACATCAGCTGCTCCTTAGAGATGAAGTTCAAGGATCCCTGTCTTGCAAACACCCATAACTCCCTCATCCAGTCCCTCTGTTTAACCCACTCTCCGCCTATCTCTCTCCTGCACCTGAGAAGCCAGATATGGGTAGAAAAAACCACCCCCCCAACCACGCAGCCCCATCTCACTTCACATTTCTCCTCGAAGATCCTAATACGCACTCAACATTACCTGGCAATCCCAGACATTGCCCTGGTGAATTCACTTTTTTGCTCTCTGAGATGACTTTTCCTCTCTCCTCACACATCCAATACCCCCGTCTGCTTTTCTCTGCTCTCAGCTGATGACCTTACTCACGCTTTATTGAGAAGACAGGAAGGGTTGAGGACTGCCTTATCTTTTCACCCCTAAAGGTCGCAACTCGCCTTCTTTTCTCCCCTGACTCTGCCTCTTCGGCTACTATGATAGAAAGTTGTCCTGGCTCTGCCACTGTCCCCCTCTCTTCTGCGTCATTTATTTGCTTACAGACAAGACTCACCATCTCTCCTCTTTAACAAACTCTCTCTCGACTCCAGTCCCCTCTCCACAGTATTCCGCCGCTCTCTATCCCACTTCACAGAGAACTCCAGCTTCGGCTCTATTTGCTACATGTCCAGCTCCTCAGGTCTCCTCTCTCATAAGCTGTTTCCAGCCCCCACCTCCTCTGAAGCGGCTCTTTCCAAAGCCAGTTCAGGAACCAATTCTCCGTCCTCAACTGACTCAGCGCCTCAGGAGAACCCGACACGGCTGACCACTACTTCACTCTCTCAGCTTCTGGGAAATCCCACATCGTGTTCTTCTACTTTTTGAACTATATTTTCTGCTGGGCACCAAAATGTTGGGATACTCTTGGCCCTTTTCTCTACTCTGAAGATGCCTCTTATGATTGGCACGTTACTGTCCTTCAGTCACGGAAACACGCATCTAGCCCAAACCTCCGCCTACAAGATCGACATGATGCAGCTCCTCTGACCTTCCTGCGCTCTGCGACAGCCACACGGGGCTTCTTTTCATTCCTCAGACATACCCAGATCTCTCCCACTTTAGGGTCTCTGCACCTACTGGTCCCTCTGGCCGGACTCCTCTCCCCCCAGATCATGCATGCCTGGCTGAGTCTGATCCTCCAGGATTCGGCTATTTCCTCCTCAGAGCATCTGCCCCACCCACCTCAACTCCTACTCAGTCTGCTTTATCACACTTTATTTAATTTGTTTCATAGCCCTTACCACTCTTTGAAATGGTCTTAATTACATATTTATTTACTTGTTTGTGTCTGCCTTCCTCCTCTAGAATATAAAATCCAGAGGGGCTGGACTTTTTCAGTCTTATGCACAACCGTATCTGCAGAACATGGTACACAGCAGGTGCTTAATAAATGTTTACTGAATGAATGAATGAATAAAAATCATAGACCAAAAATTATATTGGATTTGGCAATTAGAAGACCATTAGAATCTTAACTGGAGAAGTCTCAGTTGAAATGAGCAAAATGAGATAACATAGTCTACTCCTTCAGACAAAGAGAGACAGACAAACCTAGTAAGTCAGTGACAGTCACACATTCATTGGACACCCACCCTTATGTGCCAAGCACCATGCAACGTGCCAGGATCCCTGATGTGTACTTGTTTTGCGGTGCTCAGAGACCAGGGAAACCCAGAGATGGTGCCCCAGTGTGGAATGCGGCGAGCTTAGTGGGCCCAAGGTCATGGTCACTTTGTCTTGCCTCATGACCACTGTCGTCAGGCACACAGTCAATCTGAATAGTGTTTGGTAACATGGGTCCTATCAACACAAACAAACTGGCTTTGATTATTTAGCAGGTTTAACCCAGCAAGTTAATTTAAAATTCCAAGTGACTCTTTAAAGTCCAGTTTTTAAAATGGCTTACTTACTTTTCGAAGTGAAGAAGCAGTGCACCCAGTCTGTTCTGTATGTTGGCAGGACCACGGGCATGGCTAGAGCATGGGCTCTGGAGAGACGGGCAGTGCCTGAGAGCAAGGTGGGATGCCCCTAAGACTGCAAGTGCTCACCCAGATAAGACCTAACATCGTCATGAGTGACCACCCAGCAATTCATGTTACATGAGAGATCTGATCTACCAAGGAGAAAGATTTGCAGGAAATCCTGGGGATAGGGACCTTCAGGGCATTCAAATGACTCCCATATCTTCTGCCGTCTGTTTTGGGATGAAATTTGGTAATTCATCTAATAAAATATATCTGGTCATTTCCCTTCTTCCATTAAACTACCTCCCTAAGCTGGAATAGATAAGTCATTTCCTCTTTAGGGAAGGTCACAGTTATCTGGTTGTAACATAAGATAAAAATAATATTTCTCCAACCTAAAGTTTAAGATAATGGCAGTCCAAAGATAGAAACATGTAATCTTAGCAACAAAGAAAGTCTCCTAAAATCAAGATGAGAGCTTGTGCCAATCATTTTGGAGACATATCATTATGTAAAGTGAGGCATATCTATATTCATTAGGGACATTTCAGTTTAACTTTTCCAAGGGAAGAGAAATTATAGTAAGAAGCTACACCAGTGTTATCTGACTGCAATCCATGAAATTATACACCAGCCTTAGAAGTCCTTGACTTAGTTTCTCTTTTAAAAAAATTATTTGTTCATTGTGCCTTTTCCATGAAAGGCAAGAAGAGGACAAATGAGGCAACTATCTCCACTATTACTTAATATTGTACTAGTGCTCTAGCCAATTCAATAAAACAAGAAAAATAAATAGGAAAAAATGCCGTCATTATTTGCAGCTGATAATCATTTGACTAGAAATATGAAGATAACCTACTAAAATGCATTTAAACAAAAAGGAGAAGTCAACACAAAAGCAACTTACAAACCAGTATCTTCCCTATCTACCAGTGTTTTTTAAAAATCAGAAAATGTAATGGGAAAAAATATCCCATTTAACAATAGCAACAAAACTATAAATAGTATTAAAACAGACCTGAAAATAAATGTGCAAGCTCTATGAAGAAATCTATCAGAGTTTACTGACAAAAGAAGATACGAATGGTAATAATTCATTTACAAATATACTCCAAATTAACCTAAAAATTCAATTCAAACTCAGTTAAAAATCTCAAAATGAATCATTATGAGATTACACATGGTAATTCATTTGGGGAAAAAAAGTGCAAAACTAGCTAAGAAAATTGTTCATCAGAGACATCAAAAGAACTGTGTTAAATTAAAACAGCATGGAAGAATACAGAAATAGAAAAAGTGAACCATGGAATCAGAACAGCAAGTCCAGCAATTGACTCATCTGTGTAAAAGAATTTAGATCAGTATATCATAACAGTAGCATTTCAATTAAAGAGGAAAAACATGGACTATTTAGCAAAAGTTGTTGAGAAAATTGTCTCTGTACTTAGAAATAGTAAAATTAGATTCTTACCTTACATTGTACACATGCACACAAAAAATTCCAGCTGACTTCAAAGATATCAATGTAAAAAAGAATGCAAAAGTGATAGAAGAAAATAGGAGAATACTTTGCAATTTTCAGTTGGAAAAGATTTTCCTAAGTAGGAGACAAAATTCAGAAGCAACACAGATTTGATTATGAAAAAATTAAAACTTTTATATGAAAAAAGATATCAAAGACAAATGATATAAGAGACGGAAAAGATAAGCCACAGACTGGGAGAAAATCTTTGTGAAAAGTGTATCTGGTAAAGGATTGGTATCCAAAATATCCAAAGAACCCCTAAAACCCAATGATAAGAAAAGAAAACAATTAAAAACTGGACCAAAGATCTGAACAGACACCTCACCAAGGAAGATATACAGAGAGCAAATAAGCATGTGAAAAGATGCTCAACATCATATGTCATTAGGGAATTGCAAATTAAAACAACAATGACATATCACTGCACATCTATTAGAATGGCTAAAATCCCAATCACTGACAAGACCAAATGCTGACAAGGATGTGGAGCAACAGGAACTCTCACTCCCTGCTTGGGGGAATGCAAAAGGGTACAGCTGCTTTAGAAGACAGACTGGCTGTTTCTTATAAAACTAAACACACTCTTGCCATATGATCCAGAATTGTGCTCTTTTGTATATATCCAAATAAGTTAAAAACTTATATCCACACAAAAACCTGCACATATTTATAGCAGCTTTATTCATAATCACTAAAACTTGGCAGCAACCAAGATGTCCTTCAATAGGTGAATGGATAAACAAACTGTGGTACATCCATACAATGGACTATTATTCATCAACAAAAAGGAATGAGCTACCAAGCCATGGAGGAACGTTAAATGCACATTGCTAAGTGAAAGAAGCCAATCTGAAAAGGCTACATACTGTGTGAATCCAAGTATATAATATCTGGGAAAGGTAAAACTATGGAGGCAATAAAAAGATCAGTTTTGCCAAGGCTTTTGGGAGGTGGTGGGGAGGATCAATATTTGGAGTACAGGAGATTTTTAGGACAGTGACACAGTAATGATGGACAGATGTCATTATACATTTGTTAAGACCCATAGACTGTACAACACAAAGAATAAAAGGTAATGTAAACTATGGACTTTAGTTAATAATGTATCAATACTGCCTCATCAGTTATAACAAATATACCACACTAATTCAAGATATAAATAATAGGGAAATCTGTTGGGGGCAGGGAGGGTATATGGGATTATGAAATTTCCAATCAATTTTTCCATAAACTTAGAACTGCTCTAAAAAAAATCTATTAACTAGAAAAAAAATGATATGCTGGAAAATATTTGCAATATATATAATAAGAATTACTAGTCTTATTTTATCATAAACTCTCATAAATCAAAAAGAAAAAAGGCAACTTAATAGGAAAATGGACAAAGGTTAGAAACAAGTAATTTGACACTGAAGAAATGCAAATTGAAAGTACAAGATAGTCTTTTTACCCTTTCTTCCCCTTGCACACTGACAAAAATGAAAATGGGGAAAATATCCAATGTTGATGAGGATGGGGAGAAACAAGCCCTCTCCAACACTCTTGCTGGGAGTATAAATTGGCGTAACCCTTTTTGAGGATAATTTAAGCTAATATCTTGATCAAAATTTAAATGTGCATACCCACTGATCCAGAACTTCCACTGATGCACACAAAGAAATATGTTCAGTGAAAACATTACTTACAATAACAAGAAAAAATTGAAAATAACCTAAATGTTTATTAATAGGAAAAAAGTAAACTGAGATTTAGCCATTCTGTGGTATATAAGGAAGCCATTAAAAAGAATGAGATCTCCGTGTACTGACACAGAATGATCTTCAGTAGGTATTATTAAGTGAAAAAAGAAAAATAAAGAAGATATGCACAGTATTTTTGAGAAACACACACATTCGCACTTCTAGAATGCAGGGGCGCTGGGAGAGGTGTAGGATCGAGAGGTGGGAGGAACACTCATTTGGGTGGCGGCAGAATTTTTTAATAGCCATTTTAAATTTTCTATCTTTACTACTTAATTCTGAGCTCTGTGAAGGAAGGAAGCACGTCTTTCTTGTTGGTGGCTGTGTCCCAGGTCCCCAGCACACTGGTGTTCAGTAAGCATGCATTGAATGAATAAGAACTAATGACATTTTAAAAACTGTAATGGAAATAACAGAGATACGCCAAAAAGATGTATCATTAAGGATGTTTACTGCAGCATTAATTATCAAAACAAGAAGTCAGAGGCAGTCTGATTAACTAAATAAGGCATATTGGCACGGTGGAACCCTCTGTCACTAAAAAATCATGTCATTAAAATAATAGTTCAAGAAATAGAAAATGTTTAGAATATCCTGATAAGCCAAAATAGCAAGCTGTTAGTCAGTATGTAAAATATTGTTAATATACATATATATTTTATATATTCAGAGAAAAAATATTAGAGGGACACACACCAAAAATTGTACAGTGATCATCTCTTTTGGTTTCTTCTTTTTGATTGTCTGTTTTACACCCCACTCTCTTTGGGTTATGTGAGGATTATACATTAATTTTGTAAATAGAAAAAAATTCTCTGTAAAAAAATAGCATTTCTAGAAATACAGCTCTGCAGTTGAGATTTTTGAAAGGTTTCTTTCTGGATGCCTTGAGAAGCAGCCCTTGACTGATGGATGTTGGTTCTGTGTATCTGACTATAACGCAGCTTGTCTGTCCATATCTCAGCCACTGATACCCCCTAAACTCCTTTCTGTGTGCTGAATTCAGACTTTCGTGTGCTAAAGATACTAAAGAACATTTTGGGCAGTCACTTTTTAACTCTCTGGGAATTTCCCTTATATTAGTCTATTATTTGGCTTTTGCGTATTTGAATTCCATACTTGTTTTCAGGAATAAATTGTGTTTGAAAGAAGGGGACTGTCTGTATTTCTTATCCTCTTTTTAGTGCCTGACTTATTTAGGGTCTTTCGTTATCCTTTTTAGAAAGAAGAGGACAGCTGAATAATTTCTGGTAGTTCCTTTCATGCTTACGATGACATGAGATCCATTTATTCATTGGAACCCTCTTTAGGCTACAGGTGTTTCTTCAGTTATCTGTCTCTGAGCTCCAAGGAAAGATCTGGATAGTCTGGAAAGTAGACCAGAATATTCTCCTAGCTGAGGTTCAGCAGTAACAAGTTGGGTGGCAGAGAGTAAACTGGCATTGGGGCTGGACCTCAGGGGAGGGGGCTTCGTCTGGGATGGTGATCACAGGGTTATAGCTCATAATCACATCATTAACAGCCATCTGATATTATTGAAAACAAAGTCATTATTACGATACTTTAACAGTCTCAAACCTGAAAACCACTCACAGCCTAATTCAATAAATAAACTACTTAAGTATAGAAAGTCACAAGGAAGAACAGATTTTGTGTCATATTAGCAAATTTGATTTTCATTAATGCAAGATGAATGTCTTCTATGAAACACTTTCATATCATATTAATGACATGATGGCAAACAGCATTCACTGGTTGCTAGGCAACATGAGGACTCTCTAATTATCTCCTCTGTACTTGAGAGGCCACAGTGGGAAGATGCCAGAGCTCTGAGGATATTTCCCATTTCTTGGCAACTGTTTCTGCTAGAAGACCACCATGGAACTGGGAGGGAAGGGAATGAATGATACCATCTCCCATGGCACATAGACTCTTCCCTCCTTTTCATTGGCTTACTGTGTAGGAGAGCAAGAACTGAGAAGTGGGCTTAAATAAGAGAATTCAGGAGTTCTCAACCCAAATGTCCTTCCTTCTGTTTAGGGTAGGCAACAGGCTGCTGTGAAACCAAGACAGAAAATGCAGCGGACACCTTGAGGGTTGTTTGTCAAGCCATAGTTTGTTGGACGCTGCTCCACTTCTTGCCATCCCCACCTACTTGGGAGGTAGATCCCCAGCAGTCATGCTGTGACTTCATGATTCCATGAAGCAGGGACAGTCATCTGATCCAAGCATTCCAGTTACAGGTTCATGCGCCACAATCACCCCTAAACTTAGCGGCATGGAGCAAAAGCCATTTTATTATGCTCTCCAGGGCTTGACTCTGCTCCATGACTGCAGGGGCTTCAGACGAGAAGACGAATCACTAGGGACCACTCAGATGGCTGGGGCTGGAACCATCTGAAGGCTTCTTCACTCACATGTCTGGCACCTGGGCTGGGATGACGTGAAGGCTTGGCACAGCTGGAACGTCTGCTAGACTATCTACATCGTCTTTCCACATAGCCTGGGCTTCCTCACCACATGGCAGCCTCAGGATGGCTGGACTTCTTGTATAACAGGTCAAGACTCTAAGAGTCAATGTTCCAGCAAACAAGCTGGACACTAGGTGGCCTTCCATAACTCAGCCTCAGAAGTCACATGGCCTCACTTCTGCCAGACTCCACGGTCAAAGCCATCAAAAGCTTGCCCAGATTCAAGGGAAGGTGACATAGACCCCACTTTCTCTACGGGAGGAGTGCCAAATAACTTGCAGTCAGTTTGAAACTGCCACATCAAACCATGCCACTGAATCACTCTCCAGGAGATTGGATTGGGGGCTGAAATGCATCTGGTTCATCTCTGTGGGTTTTGGGATTTGTATCATGTAAACATGGAGCTTTGGGCCAAGCTGAGAAAGCCGGTCTGCAGAGAGAAAGCAGCAGCCACTGCTTGGTTTCTAACTGCCTTGTCCTTCCTGACTGTGGTCCTTCCCCGGGCCCAGCCATACCTCTGCCCTTTGCTCCCATCAGATACAACCATGAATCCTTAAAATAAATTCTCCTTTTTATCTTAAATCTAGCTTTTCTTGGTCTCTGTTGCTTGCAACCAAAGAATCCTAAGTAACTCAGAGACTATCAGCTGATTTTTCAAGTGATTACTGACGTAAATGTGCTTGCTTATAAACACGATATAAATTCTTATTGATTAGTTTCAGGCATACCTATTGACTTCTTGTTATGGCAAATGAGGATTTATCTTTTTAAACAAAAAGTCCCACTTCTCCCTATTCTGAACTTCCCAAAAAGTTTGTATTGTAATTTTGGGGTAAATTAGTATCTATGGTTATATTATTTTAACAATGCAAATATTAACCACATTTCTTTCTTGTGTAACTTTTTGCTCTTCTAGGGCTAATAACTGCCTTGTTTTTCTTCTTAGTTTTCAATGCAGTCGTGTGCCAAATAACGACGTTTTGATCGACGACAGAGGGCATATGTGACGGTGGTCCCATAAGATCAGAACCATATAGCCTAGCTGTGTAGTAGGCTATACCGCCTAGGTTCACGTAAGGGCACTCTGTGATGTTCTCACAATGAAAAACCTGCTATGACCCATTTCTCAGAACATATCCCCATCATTAAGTGATCTATGACTGTATCTAGCACAATTTTTTTTTCAAACTGATCCAGCAGTTCTGTAAAACGCCCTTTAATATTATTTTCCATATAAACATATCAAATAATCAAAATAATTAATTTTTTTCCCAGGATCCCTCCCTCTCACCACCTCCTGTGCTCCTGTCTGGCCTGCCTGGCTGTCCCTGGGTCCCAGGGACTCCCCACACTCTTCTCCAGGGTTCAAGCCCCTGCTTTACTCCTTCCTAGGCTACAACTTCGGTTTCTTAAAAATAACTGTTTATTATACAGAATTTAAAAATACACTTAAAAAAATGTTTAAAGAATGTTTTGAGAAGAATTTAAAAGTATGCTTGAGGGCATTATATAAGACAGAAAAGAACAGACACCATGCAATCTCTCTTATATGTGGAATCTAAAAATAAATAAGTAAATAAACAAGCTCATAGATACAGAGAACAGATTGGTGGTTGCCAGAGGTGAGGATGGGGGGGGGGGGAGGCAGGTAGGAGAAATGGGTGAACTGTTTTTATTTTTTTCAGTTTAAATTATTTTAAAAAATTAAAATATATTTAAATTAGACAGACAGCATAATTAACTCCCATTATCCATCACCCAGTTCCAGTAGTTATCAACTCATGGCCAATCTTGTGTCATTTCCAGCCCCATCTACTCTTCTTCCTCCTGGGTTATTTTGAAGCAAATCCCAGGTATTTCAATATGTTTCCCCAAAATATAAGGATTCTGTTTTTAATATATATATTTAACTGCAATACTGTCTTCACATTAAAAAATTATTAATAATTCCTTAACATCATTAAATATCCAGTGTTTACATTTTCAGCAATGTCATAAATGGTATAATTTCTTTTTTATGGTTTATTTGAATCAGGATTCAAATAAGTTGATACATTTTAAATTAAATTAAATTAAATTAAATTTCTTTTTGAAGAAGATTAGCCCTGAGCTAACTACTGCCAATCCTCCTCTTTTTCCTGAGGAAGCCTGGCCCTGAGCTGACATCCATGCCCATCTTCCTCTATTTTATACGTGGGACGCCTGTCACAGCATGGCATGCCCAGCGGTGCCATGTCCACACCTGGGATCCAAACTGGCAAACCCCGGGCTGCCGAGAAGTGGAACGTGCAAACTTAACCACTGTGCCTCCAGGCTGGCCCCTGATACATTTTCAAAATCTGTTTTAATCCAGGGGAGCCCCTTCCAGCTCTGTTTTATTTCTTGCAATTTGTTTTTCAGACGAATCAGGCTGTTTGTCCTTAGTTTCCCACACCTGAACTTTGTGGACTGCAGCTCCATGGTACTGTTTAACACGTTCCTCTGTCTCCAGTATTTTCCTTAAGTTGCCAGGGAGTCTACAGTCTTGGCAGGAGTCAGGTTCAGTTTATTTTTCAAGGTGGTGTGTTTTCCCACCAGGAAGTACATGGTATCTGGTTGTCTGGGTGTCTCTTTTTCTGTGGCAGCAGCCACTGATGCTCAATACTTCTTTAATTAATTAATTAAATTAATTAAACAACTAGGGGTTGCAAAATGGTGATATTCTAATCATACCATTCCTCCTTCATTTATGAACAGCAATAGTCCTATTCCTTTGGCATTTACTTGAGGGATGGTCTTAGAATTACTGCTTGAAATTATTTCCTTCCAGAATTTTGAGGACATTGCCCCATTAACTCTTAGGTTCTGAGGTTGCTATTAAGAAACCGGATGCTATTTTGATTCTAGTTCCTTTTTTAAATGACATGCTTTACTCCCTGTAAGCTTTCAGGAGCTTCTCATTCTCCCTGGTGTTCTGGAATTTCCTGATAGAGAGGCTTGGGCTGTTTGTCACTTACTGTGAATTTTTCAATCTGGAGATTGATGTCTTTCAGTTCTGGGAATTTTTCCTACTACCATGCCTTTAAAAGACCCCTCCACTCCATTTTCTCTGCCCTCTCTTTCTGGAATTCCTATTAGTCAGATAGAGGGCCTTGTTCTCTTTTTCATGAAATTTCCTGGACTTTATCTTCCGGTATCTCTACTCCTGGCTGCTGCCATTCTGGACACAGGGCCAGGAGAAGGGGACAAGGGACTCTACCAGTCAGCACTGGGACTTTCACCTCACACTTCTCCTCTGCTGGATCTGGTGTCTCCACATCTGGAGTGTGTCCAGTTCACATTTTCCAGAGAGCAAACCTCCCGCCTCCTATGGGGCAGGTTGCTTGGCTATTGAGGGAGGGGAGAGGACTAGCGAGAGAGGGGCAGTGTCTTTCTTACTTTAATCAGTTCTGTGCCTCCTCCCAGCCTCCCATCATCATTTGTATCCTCCGGTGTTCCCTCTATAGGTGCTTAAATTTCAGCTTTCTCTGCTCTGCCACTGCCAGCTTCCCAAAACACACTGCTGTCTCTCATCTGCCATCATCTTCTCTCCAGTTTTATTTCTCCTTATGGGTAGATTATAAGTTTTTTCTTGCTTTATTGTCACTTTATGGGGGTTTCTGGAGGGAGAGGAGGTAAACTTGCATGTTCAATCTGCCATATTTAACCAGAAGCCCCTAAATGCTTTTCCAATACAATCCTAAACAGCAAGTCTTTTCACCAAACTTTGATCTAAATTTAGTCTCATGGAATTCTAATTCTGGGAGAGAAATTCATTGGGTACTGCCTCTAGATCAGCCTGAGTTCTTTGTCTTCACAGATTTGAGGATGTTTGGCATAATAAAAAGGATGTGGTTGTGATTTTCATCGTTCAGGCTTTTCAAGTGTGTTCCCTGCCCTCCCAAGGAAACAGAGCCTGAGGCAAGGATTAAGTGTTAATGTTTTATTTGGAAGGTATAATCCAAGGACAGCCAGAGTGAAAGGAAAGAGAATTGAGGTGGTGAAAGATGGAGAGCAATGCAGGATTATGCATTATGTGCAGCCCAGTGCTTAAGCCAGGGGCACTTTCTCAGCCATGCAGGATATCTTTGGACAGGCTTTATGGAGAAACTGGGTCTTGGGACAGTCTCTCAGAGGCAAGGAAAAGGGGTTTATTTTCTCTGGCTCCCTCCCGTCCACAGAGAATTAGGCCTCTGCACTTCTGCCTTGCATCATGCAGCCTCTTTCACAGTTGCTTGGGAAGCCAGATCCCACAGCCTGGGGCGCAGGGCTTCATCAGAGCCCGAAGCGGGAGGAGGAGCTGAAAGTCTCAGGGGAAGTAGCAAGGCTGGGAGAGCCTGAGGACATGTGCCTCAGCACTGGGACGGGATGTGGCCGTGCTGATGGTCTGAACGGATGGACTCATCATAGGAGCCAGACATTCTGAGTTCTTCTCCAGAAATTCTCAGCGTGGCACTAGGAAAGAGGCCCCTCTGCTTTCTAAACACCAAGCTATGAGGTGCATGAGCCCGGGGCTTCCTCTGACTTCCATTTTGCGGGGGCCAGTCTGAGAGAAGGAAGCCAACATGGAGAGATAAGAAGCAGACTTCCGATGGCATTTCAAATCTGGGCTTCCAGCGGCCCTGACTCCAGGCCACCTGCCCCTCCCATGGTGTAGTTCTGCGAGACGTTCGAGTCTCTTCTGGGGTTTCATTTAGTTTGAGCTGGGCTTCTGTCATTTGCAGGCAGAGGCTCCTGACTAATGATTATGACTAGGAAGGCTATCAACAAAGCCTTTTATAAACCTTTGATCCAATGACAACTTGAAATTAATGATTTTTTTTAAAAAAAACCTGAAATTAGTGGCTGGCCCCGTGGCCGAGTAGTTAAGTTCGCGCGCTCCATTGCAGGCGGCCCAGTGTTTCGTTGGTTCGAATCCTGGGCACGGACATGGCACTGCTCATCAAACCACGGTGAGGCGGCGTCCCACATGCCACAACTAGAAGGACCCACTACAAAGAATATACAGCTATGTGCCAGAGGGCTTTGGGGAGAAAAAAGGAAAAAAATAAAATCTTTAAACAAAACAAATTAAAAATGCTTCTCCACTACAGATATCTTCCTACTTACTGTGCTACAGGCTGACCTGTTACAATAAAGGCCTAGGTTAGCACTTCTGTCCAGTATGTAATTGGAGAAATCAGGATGGGGTCATATTAGTTCACATATTAAATTCTTGCCAGGACCCCAGCAGCCTTGGACCCTGCATCCAGAAAGATACACTTGCAGATCTGTCTAGTGGGCATAACTGACCCAATGGTCATTCTTCAGAGTGCACAGGAAAGGGTTCGATTTGGAGGCCTGACAAGCCCAGCAGATCCCTAGCAGCGAGTCCATGTTAATATCTTGAACTAGTTCTAGCTTTGTTCAATTATCACACGTAGAAAGCCTATTGCTTGCAGGCGCCGCTTGTCAGTTGGGGCTGCTAGTGGCTGGGAACTAATCATTAAGGCTGCCGCAGAACAGCCACCCCCCAGCAGCTTTGCAGCCTCCAGCATGTTGCATATTTTCCTATTTCACTTGGATTTGCTCCTAATGATTGAACTATAGATTATTAATGCTGCCAGCCTCTGGGATCCCAGTGTGACTGTGCTGGGCTCTATTCTGCCTTTGGAGCATTCAGCACGTATCCTGCCCTGACAGACAGTGCTCCAGCAGCTGCCAGAGCCGCTGGGGCCAAGAGAGTACCGTGGGATGCAAACAATCGTTCCTATTAGCAGCTGTGGGGCCTCATTGGTGGCATTTGGTGCTCTCTTCTCCCCAAATTACTAGATAGAGTGAATAATAAGTCATAAAACACAGTGCAGAGTTTCCTGGGCGGGTGACAAAAAGTGTCTTTAGAGAGGAGGAGAAGTGGGTGAGGCCATGCTGGGGCTATGCCATCTGTCACTCCACAAAGTTATCCTGAGCGGGTGTGGGAACGACTAGCAAGCAGCACGCCCGCAGCAGGTCTGGGCATGTGCAGGGCCTGCAGCAGTAAGGCCCCAGGGCTGGGGCCTCCAGCCCCTCGAGTAGGAGTGCAGCACAACCACCCTCTGCTGAATCCTTCCTCCAGGTAGGCTCTGAGCTGGATACTTCCTGTGCGTCATCTCGTTTAGTCTCCACATCAACCCCATGATATAGTTATAAGCCCTCATTTACAGATAAGAGAAACAAAACTTAGAGGAACGGAGTGACCTGTTTAAGACAACATGACAGGGTAAGCGAGGTCCAAAGGACCTCCTGGGTGTGTTTTCTGAGGAGTGCACTCTCCTTTTCACATGATATTGCCACTAAGTGAGAACCAGGAGAGTCCCTTTACGCCTCGAAAGAAACCTGAAGCTGGTGTAATGTGAGAAGCAGGGGTTGAACCCAGGACTAGTTGACATGGAGGTTATTCCCATGGTGGCTGAACAGGAGTGCCCAGGGGGGTACCACATGCCTTGGACAGCATGGCCAGCAGCTGTTGGAAGCAGCAAGATTTCCTTTGCCTGGCTGCATGGCAGCCTAGTGACTTGTCAGGAGACAAAGCAGCACCAAACTGGGGGTGTAAATCTGTTTTAGTCGGCTCAGGCTGCCATCACAAAATAACACAGACGGAGTGGCTTAAACAACATTATTTCTCACGGTTCTGGAGGCTGGAAGTCCCAAGATTCGGGTGGCAGCATGATTCGTTTCTGGTAAGGACTCTGCCTAGCTGGCAGACAGCCACCTTTTCCCTGTGTCCTCACGTGGAGGAGGGAGATCTCGCTCTTCCTCTTCTTATATAAGAGGCCACAGGGCTACCAGATTAGGTCCCCACCCTTATTATTCTCAATTAACCTTAATTACGTTCTCAAGACTCTATGTCCAATACAGTCACACTGGGGATTAGGACGTCAACATATGACTTCTGAGAGGACACAGTTCAGTCCACATCGGTGGGGTCACGGCGGGGTTATCAACTAGGAGAGCAAGCTGGAAAAGAAATTAACCAGGGTAATCGGACGGAGAATGACTCAGAGATGTTGGTTGAGGGTGGGTAGGGTGATCTATGTAATATGAGGGAAGTGTTATGCCACGTATTAAGCTGGAGATGCTACATAATATGTAATAAATGAGTTCTAAAATTTGAAATAAACGTCAGTACTTTAAAGATGTTGCTCCACTGACTTCTCACTTGCACTGTTTCTGATGAGGAATGTGTCGTCATTCTTTATTACTCTGAAAACAATATTTCTTTTATTGCTTTTTAGAGTTTTCTCTTTATCATTGGCTTTGAGCAGTTTGATTATGATATGCCTTGGTGTAATTTTCTTCATATTTTTCATGCTTGAGATTCATTGAGCTTCTTGGATTTACGGGTTTATAGTTTACATCAAATTTGAAAAAACATTGGTCATTATTTCTGTAGGATGTTTGAAGTTGTCCCATAGCTCACTAATACTCTGCTCAGTGTTTTAAATTCCTTTTCCTCTTTATGTTTCATTTTGGGTAATTACAATTGTTATGTCTTCAAGTTCACTAATCTTTTCTTCAACAAGGCCTAATCTTCCATTAATCCCATCCAGTGTATTTTCTTCATCTCAGACACTGTAGTTTTCATCTCTTGACATTTGATTTGAGTCTTTTATATACCTTTTACATCTCTACTTAACTTTTTGATCATGTGGAATACAATTATATTAATTTTTAATATGCTTGTCTGCTAATTCCAACATCTGTGTCAGTTTTGGGTTGGTTTCAATTGATTGATTTTTCTCATTATGGGTTATATTTTCTTCCTTCTTTGGATGCCTGTTAGTTTTTCTTGCTACTGAGGGGAGACCCTAGTATGTATTGTACCGACTGCTCCATGAATCTTGGTGTTCTCTAGGCTGGCTGGTAGGAACACACATTTTTTGCAGCCCTGTGTGAACACTAGCTTCCTTGGATCCCTCAGACTCACAGCTCCATTCCTCAGCTCAGGGAGTCTGCTGAGGTCTGCCTGGGTTCCACTCCCTCTGCTGTGCCTGGAAACTTTCTCAAGGCAGCAAGCTGGATCAATCACAGTTCACGTTATTTGTTTCCAGTGTTGTGGAGATCACTGTCTTTCATTGCCTTATGTCCAATATCTTGAAAAAAAATATTTTTTATATTTTGTGCAGTTTTAGAGTTGTTTCAGGTGAGAGAGTAAACCTACTCCCCCCCCCCCCCCATTTTTTTTTTTTTTAAATTGAATACCACGTCTGCTCCTAGGATTTTTGGATAAGGATTTGTTGACCTATATATAATTAGGGTTAAGTTCATCCTGATTGATAATAGATTAAATCCAAACTTCAAATGGTCTTCTTGATAGTTTTGGGGGGTGGGGTTGGCTGATTTTTTTATCAAGTTTGATTAGTTAGTTATGAAAGATATCACAGACTAGTTCAGCCAGCTGCATTCCAGACTTTTTGTAGCATGACTTACCCAAAATGCCACAGGTAAGAAGGCAAAAGACTACATTTCCCAGACTTACATACAGTGTGGGTTCTACACGGGACTGAGCTACCTCCAGAGAGACACCCTCATGCAAGACTTGGAAGGTGGATGTGAACACCACGAGGGGGAGACTCTGTTTCCACTGCTTCTCTTGCTTTTGCTGGTAAGCCTAGTCATGGTAGTGTTTGGTGTCAGCTGTAGCAGAATAGTAGGGGTGGCAAGAGGCAGCACTTGGGGTACCCATTTTCCTGGTGTACATTCTGGCAGAGAAAATACGGTCATGGTGCTGGCAGTTGTTGTGGCAATTTCTTGACTCCATAAATTCCTCTCTGTGGCAGAGGTTGACCAGGTCTGCAGAACTGTTTTCTGAATTTTTTCTGGAAGCCAGATTAAAACCTGCTCCTCCAGCCTATTTAAGGAATTTTACAAACTATCCCAAACTGGCAGTAATTGCTTTCTGTTTGAACTGGCCAGAGAGGATTCTGTTCTCTGTAGCTGAAGCCTGACTGATAGATTAATCACTGTACTTACTCATAGTGTGGTGGGTGAAAAAGCTTGTCTGAGAAATGGGAGACAGGTTGGCTCTGCCACTTCCTGGTTTGCTCACGAATGCTTTACCAGAATTTTCAATCAGTGGTTTCTTTGGAGGAGTCCTTTAAATGCTCTCGTCCATTTTGTGGAGGTTAGTTTAGTTAAAACCAAAGAGTATTTGTAAATACACAGATACACAAAAACTGCAGTATGCCCCAAAGTTCACTAAAAAGGTTGACCCCTCTAAACTGTGACATCCCCCGTAACCTCGAATGTGTTGCGTCCACATAGGATACACATCTGACTTTCATCTGGCCCAAGGGTGCACCGGTTTCTGTGCTTCAAACACTAATAATGCTTGATTCCTCTCTATTTTTTAAAAAATAAAAATACAAATAGAAGTTTTAACATTTTCTTCCTCCATACCTGAATTATCCTGCGCATCCCCTGAGGTATTTTGTCAGAGAAGTAAAATTATTCTCATGTCCCAAGCATAAATTGTATTTCCGGTTGATCTTCTTATAAGAGGTAAATGACAAGTCAAACACAACAAGTGCTTTCTCTAAAAGATGGTCACTGCATAGTGGAAAACATACCCCTCTGTCCTGTATGACGGGAATTAGACTGAGAGTCAGGGGCCTCTGGTTCCAGTGTCACTGATGGCACCATCCTCACTGGGACCCATGGCAAGCCCTTCCACCTCGGTCTTCTTTTCCAGGAGGTGAGTGTGTTGGGCTGCAGTTAAGGTCTTTCCTAGCACCTAGGTTCCAAGAGAGGTAAGTTATACTGTCAGGAGCTTGTTGCAGGTATTAATTCTAAGAGCAAAAAGCAGTTACCCTTCAACTCTTCTCACCTCATATAGCTCAATCATCGGAAACATCTTCTGGGTGGTAAGACAAGGTACGGGTTTTGTATTCTACTTAGCTTTTAAAAGATTTTTCTAATTTTCTATAATAAACATGTATTGCTTTTGTAACAGAAAATAGTAAAAAGTAAACAAATATGTACAAAATAATCCCCAAAAAGAGATATAAAAAGATCCAGACATAGGAGGAAAGGAATAAGAATGCTGCATCTGTGATAACTCCATGCTGCCCAGTTGGCTTCAAAGTATCTCTTTACAGTTGTTAGTTGCCATAAAAAATTTAGGCAGGTGGGCCAGTCTTCTCACAGTTCAGTAGACTGAAAACATGATTTCTGAAATGCATTTATTTTAACAATTCCAATAACAATAGAACAACTCAGTTGTTTCTTGGAGCTTGGTAAAAAGGTATTTATATTAAAGCAATTTGGTAGCCTTGTAGATAACCATTGACTCATCAGCTATTATTTTAAACTCATAAATAATCTTTGACCCACATATTGTCAGATGAGGAGGAGGAAAAAAATGCATAAAGGACTTTAACTCCTGCAGCAAAAGTTTGAAAAGAAAAGTGTTATGACAAAGATGCTCAGAGGGACAGAAGTCAGTTCTAAATGTGCCAGTCAGATCTCCTGAATCCAAAATCAAGCCCTGGGGTCTGACCGTGGGATAGGATGTTAGAAATCCAGACAGCTGTGGATAATTGGTGAGGTAGTGGCAGGGTGCTTGGGGTTTGGCCAGCTGAGTGTACACGAGGATAAATGGATAGGGAGGAACATGTGTGGTGGGATGGAGTCTTTCTTTCAGCCAGCTGTGTCCCTTGCCTCACGTGTCCTTTGCCTCGCGTATGGCGTGACCAAATCCCCCAGAGAGCTTGCCTCCTCCTCCCTTTCTCCCACACCACTCTCCTTCCCCATCTATCCACCTTTGGTCCATGATCTGGGAGGAGAAATCATGTCTTCCTTTTACCCACTTAGCCTTCACTGAGCATCCATCTGTTAGTTACCACAACTAACAAAATGGGGCTGATGATTAGCATTTTAGGAAATGATTGTCCACAGATGCCGTGTCCAACACCACTGACTACAAATTCCATGAATGTGACTGGTCTACAGAAGCATAGTCCAACAGAACTTTCTGCAATGATGGAACTATCTATTCTGTGTGTTCAGTGTGGTAGCCACTAGCCACATGTGGCTGTTGAGCAGGTGAAATGTGGCTAGTGTGACTAGGGAACTGAACTTTTAATTTTATTTAATCTTAATTAAAATTTAAATAGTCATATCTGGCAATTGCTATCATAATGAACAGCGCCAGTCTAAGGTGTTTCTAACTCCAAAATGTGTGGAACAATTTTCCAGAGCAGTTTGTAAAACTCCATGATATTAGATTCTAGAATGGCTATACAACTAACAGCTCATAATTTCAAATTTTAAATGATATTCAGAACATACTCGGTTGCTTCTGGTGTCAGTGGCTTGAAATGCAATCATCTTTAAGTGTTGCTTATACAGAAACACTTGATCCACTCCTTTGCTATAAAGTGCCCTGTGAGGTGCGTCTTCATACACTAATTACTGACTCCGAATGAAGCACCTGTTTTCTCACTTATTTAATTCTTGATAATGACCTCTCCCTGAGTAACTTTTTTTTCTCAGAGCATGACCCTGGGAAAAAAAAAATCATATGAAATTTCATGGGCACCTCCAACTAAATAATTTTTAAAATAAGATCTAGAAAGTGCATACATTAGTGCAATTTTAAAACATTTACTCACTTGAATTTTTGAACGAAAACAAAACTTTGCACTTGTACTTTACAACTCTTTCTTCCTTTCTCTCTTTCTTTCTTTCTTTCTTTTTTGGTGAGGAAGTTTGGCCCTGAGCTAACATCTGCTGCCAATATTCCTCTTTTTTTTTTCCTCCCCAAAGCCCCAGCACATAGTTGTAAGTCCTTCTAGTTCTTCTATGTGGGATGCTGCCACAGCATGGCTTGATAAGCAGTGTGTAGGTCAATGCCCAGGATCCAAACCTGTGAACCCCAGGCCACTGCCAAAGTAGAGCACGGGAATTTAAACACTCAGCCATGGGGCTGGCCCCCTTTTTTGTGTGTGTGTGAGGAAGATTGTCCCTGAGCTAACATCTGTTGCCAATCTTCCTCTTTTTGCTTGAGGAAGATTGTCCCTGAGCTAACATCTGTTGCCAATCTTCCTCTTTTTGCTTGAGGAAGATTGTCCCTGAGCTAACATCTGTGCCAGTCTTCCTCTGTTTTGTATGTGGGTTGTCACCACAGCATGGCTTGATGAGCAGTGTGTAGGTTCACACCCGGGATCCAAACCTGTGAACCCCAGACTGCCAAAGCAGAGTGCGTGAACTTAACCACTACTCCACTTGGCCGGCCCCTACATCTGTTAAATAGTTTCACATGATCATCTACTTTTATCCTGTGATGTGGGCAGATTTGTCATAGATTACATCTCTACTTAGAGATGAGGAAATTGGCACTCAGTGAGGGTAAGTGGCTCGCTCAAGTTCACAAGCTAATGAACAACAATGCCAGAATTGAGCCCTCTGTCTTAGTGTAGTGTCCTTTTGACTCTGGGGAAAGAGAAATAACAATTCACTTTTACACACTGTCAGAGTTTCAAACCAAATTCAGTTAGAATCTATACCAAGACTGCACAGGCACAGAGTGACAAAGATGGTGGTCGGGTGGCAGCTGTGGAGGTGGGGGCCACAGGTAACTTGCAGGTGATAGTGGTGGTCTCACCACAAGGTATTTCCCTGCTTTTATGAAGCTTGGTGAAACAGATGTGGTCCAACAGACATGTATGTGAGTTACGTCTCACGCTTGAGGTGATTTGTCCCATGTAAAGTTCACACTCCAGCATTGCCTTCTGGGATGTAGGGCCATCCCTGCATTGCAGTTGTCTCCCCCAGGTATGAATACATGATTTAAACATAATACTTCCTTCCAGATAAGGAAAGCACTGGTTTTCTTTTATAGTGGGGAGAATGTCAAGTTCCTCTGTTGTAGGAGGTAATAATGCCTGCTTGGAAGGGGTGACATAAGGACTCTTGGAGTTCACGTTGAACAAAGTGGGTAGAGAAATGCTAGTGAAGAGTAATCCATTAATAAATGTGAGCTCCCGCCCCTCACCTTCCACTTTAGATTGATGTTATGGGTACCAAATTTGCATGCTCATTCTGAAATTCTCATTAATAAAAGCCTTTAACATTAAAAAAAATCTTGGCTGCAATGGGATCCTCATTTTTCTTTCATTCATTCGTGGGCACCATCCTCAAGGCAGAGATTCTTACTAACACGAATGAGATCAAGGTACTTGAGATAAGCATTTATACCTTCCTGGAGATCTCAAAACCATAAAAAAATCTCAATTCAGGCCTGTCTGATAAATGCTAACATGATATGCCAAATAATATTTTCATGACAAATGAGGCAAATTATTGGAACACATAAGCTAATAAGAGATTAAAAAAAAAGATCCATGCTTTCTGCAGAGCTCCACATGCTCATTACTTTTAGCATTCATGCCTGACTGTGTGAATAGGTGTGGTTTTTTCATTCACGTTATAATCTTTGGCATGAATATCTGAGGGGACATGTGCTGGCTATAATTTCAGGACAGTTCGAAACAATCTCGCTTTCATCTCAGGAAAGGTTAATTCCACACAAATGTCACTGTAGGAAGAAGGAGGGAGGTGACATATACCAGGAAGAAAAAAACCACAGTCTTCTAATCAGAGCAATATGTCAAATAAAAATGGACATATGTTGTGTCAAATGGAATTTGTCCTCCACGCTGGCCTATTCTTCCAGATCTGAGGCTGACCATCTCAGTAACGAGGGATGTTCAAAAACGTGGGTTCAGTCTCAGAGGCTACGTGATAGCATGAGAAACACCAACTGCAAAAGCTGCCTGCTGGAGCCAGAAAGCCAGGCAGTGATCAGTGCGGAGCCCGCAGACCGAGCGAGCCTGACCTAAATCGCCTTTGATGAGGGCAGAGAAACTGTAATTAAATGACTGGGAAGCAGAACGAAGAGAACGGATTTCGATTTTAGCAAATCATTTGAGAAATAATTCTTTACAAGGCTATCAAACAGAACCGGCATTATCCAAAATGAAACCGACGAGCAGGAACACTTCAAAGCCTACAGAAAGGCAGGTTGCTGGCTTGGTAAGTGGCCGACAGGGAAGTCCGTATCTTGGGAGAACTATTACCCGACAACCTTCAGATATGTACAAAAAAATCAACAAGTTGGAGTGGGCCGTCGTATTTCAAGAAAATTTTGATAAGTCTGGAAAAATGGGCACCTAGAATTTGGTGTTAGATATTCTACTGGACACAGTGCAAGGCCGCTGAGTACAGACGAGCAGAAAAACATTGAAGTCATGATTAAATGGCTCCGATTGGAATCTAGTAAGTGAATTAGGAGACAGTGTGGGCTGGCAGCATCCTGCTTTGCAGCCCCAAAGACAGAGAGAGCACAAGGCAGCTTCCTCAGGGAGTCACTTCTGGAGCTTCACAGTTCAAAAAGGTAATGGGCAGCCTTTTAAAGGGCCTGCTCAAATGCCATTTAGAATATTGTGCACAGCAGCACTTACCCACTAAAAATAGGCCATTCGAGTGTTTGGGGGAAGTGTGGAGGAGGATGGCGGCCCTGGCAGGAGGAAAGGGCCAGCTCAGGGCAGTCTTTGAGAGCTGAACATGTTAAGATGTGAAAAGAGGTGACTTAATCAAGGTTTATGAGTATCTGATGGGCTCACACAAAGAAGCTAGGGCAAGACCTCTTCAAGCTGTGAGGATAAAAGATGCTACAGACTGTTAATTAAGGCTAAGGGGGAGAGGGATTCAGTAGGCAAGACCTTTTCTTTGCAGGGCCATCGATAAGCGGGGTAAATGAAGTCGAAGTAGAATTAAGAAGGCAGAGAAGGCACGGGGCCTGCCTTGTTAAAGCCCTGTGACAGAGACTTCTCAGAAAACTGCCTCAGCCTCCCTTCTCCTCTCCATTCACGGTTCCCATTTTCCAACTTCTCAGCACCCTTGTGGAAGCTCCTTCTGCCCCCAGGGTCCCCAGGGAGGACTAAGATACACAGGGTAGAAGGACACCATCGAAGGACTTAGCTGAGGGATGGCAAGGTTCGGGATGGCTGTGTGTATGTGTGCACACGGGACACAAGTGCTCTTAAGGGGAAGATTGGAAGAAGTACAGATTAGCAACACATTTATTGCATGACTTTAAATGCTGGTTGGTTCAAAAAGGAACAAATGATAAAAATGGGCTCCATTCATCTTCCAAAGTGGTAAATCAATCAATTGATCAGTTTATTTGTCCTTCTTTCTTTCACATGCATACACGTGCGCACGCACGCACGCACGCACACATGCACAGAGTCACCAGTGGTGAATTTGTTCTCTTCATCGCCATGGTTTGTACTGGCACTCCGAGGGGAAAACAAAGAATAAAATATAGACAGAATCCAAGCCAGCCTGGGCCCCAACCCTCAGCTGTACTGCTGTCCTGTGACAGCTGTCCGCTTGTGCATCACAGTAGCTGACTGCTCGGCCATCACCACATGTCCCCAAATGGCTCCAAGCGAGCCCCTCCACAGGCAGCCAGAGCCACTGATCGTGAGGCCCCGACTGCTACAGCATCTGCCCCCGTGGCTGCCACCATTCCCGCTGGCACTGCCAGTGCCTGCTCTGTCCAGGCCCTTGATGGGGTAAAGATGATAGATTGGGGGAAGCGGAGAGAAAGGATCTGGAGGGTTTCATTGAACCTGGAGAGGAACTTGATGTTGAGGTCATGTTTGTCTTTCAGAAGACAGAGCAGTTGGTCAGCGGTCAGCCCTCCCAGCGTGGAGGAAGGTGCCCCCAGATGCGGCCATGGAAAAATGCCCGGATTCGAACAAGAAATGTTGCTGGTGCTGCCAAGGTCAGGGAAACAACCAGCATTCATATTGTGGCCAAAATAAGCTAAACCATTCACCCGGCCTGCTTGGAAAGAGCCTCGCCAGTCCATCTGACAACAGACAGGGCAGGCAATGCTGGGCCAAGAATTAGCACTGGGACCTGGCAGCATTTCGTGGCACTTGAAAAGAATGTGGCCACAGCTGCATGTGCACGCTAACACACGTAAGGGAGTGGCTGATGAGGCAGGGCAGTGCCCTCAGTGCCTCACCTAAAAATGACCGGTGACCCCTTCAATCGTCAGCCATCATCTTCCTGCTCCCCAGCTTCTTTCTTACAGAAGTCAATTGGCACATCCTAATATACAGTGGCGTCCTGTTTTGTCATCCCAAATATTCACTCTTAGCATATCGAATTAACTTTTAAAATTATTACTGTCATCAGTTACCAGCTGCACCCCGACTAGTAGTCCCAAGGTCACGCAGTCTGTCTGTTTCAACATTACCTTCTTCTCAGGGAGAAACAAACCAGCGAGGGCTGTGGAATTTGGTCAAACATGCAAACATTTTCAGAGAAGACTGAAGCGTATGGTTCCCCATCAAGTAAAATTTTTCTTTAACAAACAACTGATTCCCCTTTAACTCAAATGTTTTGGGTAAGGTTGAAAGCAACAATAAAATCCTATGCACAAACTAAGGAATAGATGAATTAATTTTCTAATTACTGGTATTTTTCTTTATTTTAAATAAATATTGGAGTCAAGACTACAAAGATTTGAGGAGGGAAAGCCTGATTAAGGAATTTGATATTTTACTAAAATATAGGTTATAATTGCAAGCATTAGGAAGATATCTTCATACATAAAAGGTTTCAGAAATTAAGCACTTTTTATGGAAACAGAGAAAAATCCATGCATGATAAAAATGCTTAGCAAGCCAGTAATAAAAAGAAACTTTCTTATCTTGATAAACAGTATCTACAAAAATATGCATGGCAAATGTCACCCACTTAATATTGAACACATTCCCTTTTGATTAAGAATAAGCCAAGGGTGCCATCCCTTCCTACTTCTATCCTACCTTTTAGTGCAAACCTTAGCCAGTGTAGTAAGACAAGAAAAAGAAATTAGTTACAAAGATTGGAAAAGAAGAAACAAAACCATCATTATTTCCAGATGATAGAATTTTTCTGCATGAGAAATCTAAAAGAATCTACAGGTTGATTATTTGAATGAATGAGGGAGTTCAGCAAATTTGCAGAATACAAAACCATACAACAAATTAGTGCATTTTTATACACTATACAGCAGAAATCAATAAGATTCACAAGAGCAATAAAGACATAAAGCACTTTGGATCATATCAAACAATAATTATGCAAGCCATTTATGGAAAAAACTATAAACGTTTATTGAAAGATATTAAAGAGACAGAAATAAATCAAAACCTATACTAGGCTAAGATATTGGACTTAATGTCAAAGATGTCAGCTCTCATCTAATTGATCTAAGGTTTAATGCATTTCCTGTCGAATCCAGTGGGGCTCTTCACAGAGCTTCACAAGTTTACTATAAAACTATTGGCAGAGCAAAGGGACAAAAATGTTACAGATTAAGAAGAAGAAGACAAACAGATTACATTACAATTGAGAATAGCCTGTTAATGGACACCATAAAGCAAGTGAAAAGAGAAGCCTCAAATGGGAGAAGACATATTAAGAATACATAACCAACACAAGTTTGTATCCAGAATATCTAAACAATTCCTGTGAATGAGTAAGAAGAAGACAGCCCAAAAGAAAAATGGGCAAATGTCATAACCAGGCATTTCCCAGAAGCCGTCACAAACTGCCCAGGAACAAAGGAAAAGGCACTAAGCTGCACTGTTAATCGGGAAGGGAGAATGAAAACCACAGGAAGACATCTTTTCACCCCACCAGGCTGGCCCAGTTCTAACGTCTGCCTGCGCCGAGGATCGCCAGGGCTGCGGAGACACGCTCAAGTCCATGAGGTACAGCGGCAGATAAAGCTACTTTAGGGAACATCCTGGCATCACCTCGTACACCCGAGAGAAATTCTTGCACATGAGGTGTGTGCACAAGGCCCATAACATTGTTTGTAATGACATCAGACTGGGAACACTTTAGACATCGTCCAACAGGAAAATAGAGGGATGAACTGTGACACAGTTACATAAGAGAATATTATACAGCAGGGAAACAAATGACCCACAGCCACATACATCGTCACAATGGGCCTCACAGACATAGTGCTAAACAGAGTGCTGGCTTTCTCTAGTCGGTCACAGAAGTGATTCAAAAGTAGGCAAAACAAATTAATATATGATTTAGGAAATCATATATATGTGGCACAACCTTAAAACAAGGGTGGCCTGGCACCTATTTTTGTATAAAGTTTTGGTGGGACACAGCCATGTCCATTTGTTTACGATGGTCTATGGCTGCTTCACAACGACAGCGGCAAAGTTGAGTACTTGTGACAGAAGTCCTCTGGCCTGCAAAGCTGAAAATACTTACTGTCTGGCCTTTTATAGAGAAAGTTTGCTGATCCTTGCTTTACAGGAAAGAAAGGAAATACTTAACCCAAACTTCAGCACAGTCGTTACCTCCAAGGAGCCAGAGGCGGGTGTGATGAGAGAGGAGTGTCTAACATGCTGAAGTAAGGAGTTATTTCTTAACATAGGCAGTAGGCACATAGATTTCCAGGACTATTATCCCTTAAAGTGTACAGACATGTTTTAAATACTTTTTTTGCCTGTATGCTTTGTGTTGTATCCTACAATTGAAAAAAATTTTTAAGAGGAAAGAGAGATTACTTCTGATCCTGGCAGTCACCTCCACGGGTATCGAGGATCCTAGAATCCTATGACTCATATCCTACATCTCTATCCGGTACTGGCTCTGTCATCATCTTGTTTCACGGATAGAGGGAAATTCTCCTACTCTTTCTCAGCAGCAGGCTGCATCCAGAAGTAGCTTTCTAATCTAAAATTCTAGGCTTCCTAGAGGTATAGGATAAAAGAGTGTTTTAGAATTTGAAAAGTCTGAGATCTAGACCACCCAGTCTAACCAACCTGCCAGTGTAGAATTCCCTTAACAATATTTGGACAAATGGCCGCCCCCTCTGCCGGAGCACGTGCCATGAGGAAGAAGGCTGGAGTCAGAAACAGCCTGTCCATGGTTCTGGTAGTCCCACCTGGACCATGTGCTTCCACAATCTGCTCCCAAATCTACCTCTTAAATTTCTGACCACTGCTCTCTTTCAGCAGCCTGTGTTGAAAGGGACTTGAGTATCACCTGATCCAGACCTGTCTGTGGTGTGGAGGCCGTGCATGGGTGTATCTGGGATTCGGGCCTGTGCGCGGCCATGGGGGCCAGGTGCGGACTCATCAGGAGTCCATGTACTTCTCCATTCTCTGGCCGATGCTAGCGGTCAGATACTCTTTGTTACATTAGGACAACATCTCTGCCACTCTAGCATCTCCCAGGGATTCCTGTTTTGCTTTCTGGCGCATCACAAGACATGATGTATGTTTGCATGTCCCTTAGTACAGTGCAGTGTCCAGCTTACCTGTAGAGATCTGTGATCAGCTCGTCCTCGTACCGAGCACACAGGTTGTTGAGGAGTTGTTCGTGCTGGCCAAACAAGCGGATGTAGTTGGAGGCAGGAAAAGGCTCCTTAGAAAGGCATGTGATGGTTTCCACCATTTTATACTTGTTAATGTGTATGCGGAAGTAAGTCCCATTTTTCGCATTACCTGTTACTATTTCTAAACCCTGGCAGGGGGTGGATCAGAAAAACAACATTAGAAACATTTCTGGACTTTGGGAACTTTATCATAGCAATTTATTTTTCAAATAAAACAGGTTATATACTATCGCGGTTGCAAATAACAGTTATAGATATTGACTAAACTCAACAGAAGATAACCATGTCAGAAATCACATACTTGTATTTAATGACTAAATGTTCCACAGGACACTTTACACTGTGATTGCATTGCTCCGCGTTTCTAAATTCGTTGCTAGGTTACGAGCAATTCTCTATTACTTGATGCCTCACACGGCACTGGGTCTATTCTCTTCTGTGAGGTGTTTTAAGATTTAATTTTCTTAGTTTTTTCGCACCACCATTTTCAGAAAAACCTCCTGGTGAAAAGTGGTCAGATAGTATTTCAGCTTTTAAAGTTTACTTAAACAAAAGGAATAAGTAAAAGGTGAATCTCTGACAGCGGGGCCTGGGGAGGTTCAGCTGTTTTGTAAGGTCTGTTCCATGCAAGAAGGTTCAAGTTTATGGGAAATACACATATACGTTCTGCAGGCTGCTTGTTAATTTGTAAATTGTCAGAGGTATGGAGTCATGGCTTTATGTCCCCTATGAACTGGCCGAAACTGCCATGTAGACCCAGATGACAAGGAAAGATCCGCTCTATTCCATCACATGACTTCTTCTATTTCAGCCCCTAATGGCTACTGACTTACCCAATGGGCACGCATTCCCCACCGGCCCAGGCAACCCAACCGAGACCCCTCAGTGGCCAAACACAGGCTTTGTGGGTGGTGGCTGAACCTGTGCTTTGCCCCTGGACTCTGAACTTAGCACACAGTAATGCTCAATAACTCCCTCCTGAGTGCATATAGACTTAAGCTTTGGCTCTGAACTTGAACGTGGCATTTAGAAATACAAGGCAAGGTGGCCAGCACTGATCCCAAACATTGACTTAGTCTTGGGTGTCTCCAGGGACTTTGTCTAAACAAGGACACACGGTTTAACTGGATTTTTAAATCAATTGAAGCAACTGGTAGGTGTTTGGGTGTCACATGGTGAAGCCCTGAGGAGGGGTCAGCCAAGTGTAAAGGCACGGGTGAGATGCACAGGAGGGATGCCCGCAAATCCTGGGCCAACCCCAAGCGTGTGTGAGAAACTGAGGATTTGGGGGTTGGGGAGAGAACAAAGACAGCTCAGGAAAGGGTGTGGCAGATGGCACCTCAAGGAGGTGCAGGTGGCCCATCACTCATAGAGGTGGACGGAGACAGAGAGGAAATCCACCACCACAGCGAAGTGTTATAAAAAACCACTCGTTAAGGCTCTATCTAAGAAAACAATGGTACATCCACACAGTGAGGCACTACGCATCCAATAAAAACTATTGGTAAACTAGACTTCATAACAGGGAAATATATTCACAGTACATTTTATACTACAGAAGCAATTTAATCAACATTTTAACAAAATGTCATTTTCTGTGGTTGGGAGACTGGGTCATTTTTGTTGTTTCTCTTTTGGTTCATTTGACTATCTGTAGTTTCTAATTTTTTTAATACAATGACTATCACTTCTAAAATGATAAAAAGTTATTTTTAGGGGCCAGCCCCACAGCATAGTAGTTAAGTTTGGCGTGCTCTGCTTCGGCAGCCCAGGTTCAGATCCCAGGCGTGGACCTGTACAACTTGTCAGCCATGCTGTGGTGGCGACCCATATATAAAGTGGAGGAAGGTTGGTACAGATGTTAGCTCAGGGCTAATCTTCCTCAGCAAGAAAAAAGAAAACGTAGTTATTTTTAAATACTCAGGCTGTGCTGTGGCAAGGAATTAGACTTTTGATGAAAAACTTGAGAGGGAGAGACATGAAACAGAAAGCAGGAGGAGGAAGGGAGAAAGAAGGGAGGGAGGTCGGGGTGGGGAGCCCCTGGCTGCAGGCTGGTCATCCCCTCACCCTTTGCTCTTGCCACAAGTCCTAGATCTCTATCCTGGATCACCCCATGGATTTTTCATTCAGGTCTATTTCTTTAAGTTTTGACTTCTCAGACTGAGCGATGAACACATCTGGGCTGGGGCACATGACATCATAGAATAATCCTTGCCATCAACTTTACTTGGTGGCCCGTCACCATAAATGCTATTTCTGCATTAAATATGCACAGGTCTATGAGAGTGAAGAATGTGCCCTGCACGTGCATTTCTACGATTAAACACAAGACTTTAAAGACCATTCGAGTTTGGCACCGGCAACTTTAGACTTAGCCCCGACCCCCTCCACCCCAGGGGTGGGGGGGTCCCTTCGCAGCAGGGATGGCTAGGTGGAAAAATTGAGTGTCGAGGGAGAGGCTGCTCCCTCGCCTTGGTGGCAGCTGAGGGTCTGAAAGAGGGGACACTGTCAACAGCTCTGGCATAGTACCAGCTGCCAGGTTTCCCCAGGGCTCACTGGAGAGCAGAGTCAGCAAGCCAACAAGGTCTTGGTCTCATCCTCCTCCTCTTAAAAATCTGAGCGGTGAAGACAGGAAACCAGGCATCAAAGGGCCGCAGCGTGAGATCTCCCCACGTGGGTGACAAAATTTTGATTTTGCAGTTTCACTAAGTTAAAGCAGAGTTCCACCTTCTCCTCACAAGAACTCTGGGTTTACGAGGCTGATTTGGCCAAGGTTGAGCTTCTCAAGACGAGGGCAGTCTCGACAAGCTCGGCGTCCGGCAGGCTGCTGGCCAGGTATCTGAGCGGTCTGTGCCTCCAATGGCAGCCTGTTCCCCGAGGGCGGCATTGTCAGCATTGTTTTCAGTGATTTGTTGTCATGATTCTGTTTGTTTGTTTTAATTTATTTTCAAATTTAAATATTGAATTACAATCTTCGGGTTGCCTCTGTATGTTTTAGCACCATGCGGGCTTAACAAGTGCACCAAACAGCCACACTGCACAGAAAGAAACGACAGAGTTGTGCCATGACAGCTAATCTTAACTATGGAAGTAACTGCGTCCATTTTAACTAGATTTGGCACTGTCTTAGCATAACTGGGGGGGCCATTCTGGGAATGTGGAATGCATCGAAATATATCGCATTGACATTAAAGATAATTCACCTATCGACAGGTTTCTCAGACACAAGTTACGCTTGGAGGTCGGCCAGACTCACCTAAATTTCTTAGGTCATACCTGTTCACAGGTGCTTGCAGATCAGGAAAACCCAGTGAGGCCCAGGCCCCCGTCTGCCTATTCCGACAGAAAGTCACTCCACTCAATGAGGACTTGCCCGGCTTCCAGCCCTGCCCCCGGATGAGGGGTTCCAGGGAAATGATGATCGTTTGACACACTTTCCAATTCTGTGGGATGTGTCTAGTTTCTTCTTTTATTTTAACTATATAAGTAAATTGTCAGGAAATTGGGATCTTGAATTTAAGATTTTGAGGGAGTAACTGGTTCTGCTGTGGTTTTTTTCCTTCCTTTTTTCCTGAATACAATTATCCTTTGAGTTCCTTTACGATTTTGACAATGGTTGGAAAATGGCTCTGGAATTCATGCCAAATGGAAGACACAGGATTAATCAGACTTGATGTGCAGGAAATCACATTCCCGATCCTCATGATGAACGCACAATTTTAAATTTAATGGTATCCAAGGCAGAATTTGTTGTGACAAATTTCTTTATTCCATGGTGTTTAAGCCAACAAAGCATGTGGACTGGAATCTGTAAATCAGTTTATTATGTAGAAGACTTGGGGTCCCCTTTCTTCCTTTTGTCAGGTTACCTCTCAGAGAGCTCATGAATTACTGAAGTGCCTTCTTACTTAAATATTCCAATTAGTGACTGCTATAAAAGTCTGATAAGATTCATCTGTACTACATTTATTGTGAGAATATTAATTTAGTTTCTCTAGAGAAATATTGTTCAATGGGCTCCATTCTCAATCAATTGGCTATATTTAGGTGACTGTCTGACCATTTTGGCAACAATTTTACTTGATCAAATTAATTCCAACCCCAAAAGATTGCCATGGAACCATCCTACATTTTTTTTTCTCAGAGAATAAAATGGAAAAAAATCTGTTTAGATCTTCTGTACTAATTAAAAAGGAGGCCCACCTGGCAAAACGGTTAATTAAAGTCAGGGGTCCTGTTCAAATACTGTCATAGCACCAGACAAAGAATCTATTTAAGTTGCATTCTTATTAAAACTCTCATTATCTAAAAACCCCTTTTGGCTCCTCCTCTGACTTCATTCAGAGAGAGAGCCAGTGGTTCATAAATAAATAACACTGCATGTGGGAAATCACACGTTGTCCTTGAAGAATCTGGTTCTGTCTGGAGCCAAGTCCAGTATTTTCAAGCTCTTGTACATATTCAGCTCCAGTTACTTATCTACAGTGACCAAAATGCTCAGCCTCTGAACACATCATTGGGGCTTCATCCTGCTTAGTTTAATGCCCCACCCCATGGGTGGCAGATTGTACTTTCCACAGATGGTCACAACGATACCCCCATCTTGCAGACTCTTCCTCAATGTGACCTTGACACTCTTCCCATCGACAGAAGAACTCTCTGCCCCTCTCCTTGAATCCTGGTGGGCTGTGACTGCTCTAACAGAGGATGTGGGGGAAAGGACACTGTGTGACTTTTGAGGCTGGGTCATAAAAGGAAATGCAGCTTCCAACTTGCTAATGAGGACACTTGCCCTGGAGCCCTGAGGTGTGAGGTAAGAAGTCTGACTACTCCGAGGCTGCCATGCTGTGAGGAAGCCCAGGCCACACAGACAGCCCCCAGGTGAGGCTCTGGTCAGCACTCCCTGTGGTTGAGTCATCCCAGCCCAGGTGCGTAAGGAGCCTTCAGAGGACCCAACCAGGGAGTCACCCCTGACATTCTAGTCTTCCCAGCTGAGGCTCCAGACATTGTGGAGCAGAAATAAGCTGTTCCCACTGTGCCCTGTCCAAATTCCTGACCCACAGAATCTGTGAGCAAAATTAAACGGCTGCTTCATGTTGCTCATTTCTGTTACGTAGCACTAGAACTGGAATGCCATTTGCTATGATCCTTTCTCTATTTGTAAGCAAACTTTGCATCAGACCATCTAAAAGAACCTAAAAGAATCTGGGAGAGGCGAAGGGGAGTAAGTTTTAGACACCTAGCATCTGTCCCTTCCCTGGAAAAGCCAGATTTCATGATTTGTCGGGAACTCTGATTAACAATGACATCCACACTGATTGCTCAGCTGTTTTGTTCCTTAAAGGCAGGGTTATTAACAATCCCAGAAACACAGAGAAGTTGAATAACTTGTCCAAAGTCCATGCGAAGTAAGTGGAAGAGCTGGGATTGAGATTTCCGGAAGGGAGAAGGGTGAGAGGCCAACAGCCTATGCCATTTTGAGTCTGCTCTCTTTAAGGAATTTTCCAATAGCTTCTACTTACACCTCATTGGCTAGAATCTGCCACATGGCCAACCTTATTCTCAAGGGAATCTGGGAAATGTGTTTATTTTAAGTTGGTCAGATTATTAACCCTCAAAAATATTCAAAGATAATAGATAAGAAAATGGGAATGAAAGTAGGCAACTTCCAATGTCTGCCTCACTGACAAAAAAGCAAACAAGACACACCAGAAAGGAAACAGTTGACGACAAACACTAGTTTGGGACCATTTGTCAGAGAATCTTATCTGAGGAGCATACCAACTGACCACCAAGCCGTGTCCTCTCTAGTTACCTTGAACCCAGGGGACACCACACCTCACAGCTTCTGCTTCTCCTGGGTCATCTTCCCTGTGTAATTCAGGGAGGGCAGGAGAACAATGGGGTCTGGATGGATATCCCAGACCCTAAGCAATTTACCTGCTACATTGCCACAAAAGTGGTTATTTTAGTTATCTACTGATGCATCACAGGTTACCTCAAAACTTAGTGGCTTAATGTCCTTCAGTAGGTGAAGGGATAAATAAGCTGCGGTGCATCCAGACAACCGAATGTGATTCAGTGCTAAAAAGAAATGAGCTATCGAGCCATGAAAAGACATGGAGGAAACAAAAGCATATTACCAAGTGAAAGGCGCCAATATGAAAAGGCTACATACTGCATGATTCCAACTCTATGACATTCTGGAAAAGGCGAAACTATGGAGACGGTAAAAAGATCAGTGGCTGCCAGTGGTTGGGGGAAGAGAGGGAGAGGTGAAGAGGCAGAACACAGAGGATTCTTTGGGGAGTGAAACTACTCTGTATGGTACTAAAATGGTGGTTACATGTCATTATACATTTGTCCAAACCTACAGAACGTCCACCACCAAGAGTGAACCCTAATATAAACCGGATTTGGGGCAATGATGCATCAATGTAAGCTCACCAATCGTAACAAATGTACTGCTCTGCTGGGGGATGTTGACAGTGGGAGAGGCTATACATGAACAGGGGCAAGGGATTTATGGGAAATCTGTGAACCTAAAACTGCTCTAAAAAATAAAGTCTATTAAAAAACTCTCAGTGGCTTAAAACAATAATAAACTTTTATTATCTTTGTTTTTGGAGTCAGAAATTGGGAGTGGCTTACCTGGGGGATTCTGGCTCAAAGTGTCCCATAAGTTTGTAGTCAAGATGTCAGCTGAGGCTGCATCATCTGAAAGCTTGACTGGGGCTAGAGGATCCACTTCCAAGGTGGCTCCCTAACACAACTGGCAAGTTGCTAATGGCTGGTGCAGGAATCCTCAATTCCTTACCACATGGACCTCTCCAAAGGGCCGCCTGGGAGACCTTACAACATGGCAGCCAAGTGATCCAGGAGGGTGCAAGTTGGAAGCTGTAATGTCTTTCATGACCTAGCCTTAGAAGTCACACACTGTCATTTCCACAATATCCTACTGGCTGCACAGGTTAGCTGTATTCATTGTGGGAGGGGACCATACAAGGGTATGAATACCAAGTGGCAAGAATCACTGGGGGCCATTTTGGGGACTGGCTACCACAGTGGCTTTCTGATGCATGAACCAATACATTACGCTAAAGACTCTTAATAAAGAATTTCACCCCCTTGTAAACAAAGTGTTATATTTTATATAATAAACAAAGTGTTATATTCACTAAAGTGAAATTCAAGAATAGTACTTACAAAATCAGGCTGGGCCTTTTGTACCTCCAAGGGAGTGGGAATGGCGGGCTTGGCAATATGCAGATAATGGTAAGACCCAGGAAGAATGCCTCCTGGAGGAAATGGCAATTTTCCACATTTAATTTAGTTGTTAATGAAGTGGGTAACAGAGCTTTATTTGTAGCACAGCACAAAGAGAGATGCCTACCACAGTGTATGCTCCTCATAACTTTCCCACTAAAGTACTGCTACTAGCAAGGAACCAGCTGGGATTGATTTCACTTAAATCAATGTGAATGTGCCATTATACCCCATAATACAGCCACTGAAGCTCCAAGAAGATGTGCCAAGCTGGTCCCGTGTATCCTGTCATTTCCCACAACTCCTGGCACTTTAACCTACACCTGCCAAAGCCAAACCAAGACGTATAGAGGCCTTAAATGTTGCAGTGGTTTTCCCGTTCCCCATCATTCCTCAATACATAACCAAAATATTGTAAAAAGTGAATGTTATCAGGAAAATCAACAAAAGTCTTGTTCAATGCTTTAGAAAACTATCATTATGAAATTCTTAATATTTCTAGCTTGTCCCAGAAGTATGAGCCTGATCTGGCTCTGGTCTCTGACACCCACCCCTGCTCTTCCTTTCCCATGGCCACCACGTTTCCTAAGGTCTTATCCAGAGTGAAGCAGAGGAAGACCTCGAAGACCATTTGCTCAGGTAGAAAAAGACCAGGACTGGAATGTAGGGCTTTTGTCTCTTTAGTCTAATATTCTGTTTACTGGATTGGGGTCCATGGACACCCTGGGGGTCCATGGATGGCTTTGGGGTTTGGTCTATCAACTTCCTGGCAGCGAATATACAATTTTGTAAATATGTGCATTTTTCTGATAGAAGGTCCACAATATTCAAAGACTATTTTCAAAGGTATCTCTCACCTCCCAAACATAAAGAAATCCTGTGTTATTCATATGATGATCTCCTTAGGGGCCAATAAGGCTTATGTGATGAAAGTGGACTATTTCACAGTTGCAAATGGTTTAGCTTATCCATTCAGATAGCAGGCCAAGGTCTGGGATGCTTGGAAGGGTCTCCTTATCTCTGAACTTATAGTGGGAATGAAAGTTTGGTAAGATGTCAGGGCATCGCACCACTTACCAACTGTGAGTGACCTCTGTCTGGGCAAGTTACTAATCATCCCCTAGTCTCAGTTTCCTTATCTGTAAAATGGGGACTACAGTTATGATGTGGTCCATAATAAAAGCTCAAAATGCAAGGGACCATAATAATGATGTCTGGTCCATAATAAATGCTTAAAAATGAAAGAGAGCTCTTGGCCCAGTGGCGCAGCAGTTAAGTTTGCACATCTGCTTCTCGGCGGCCTGGGATTTGCTGGTTCAGATCCCGGGTGCCAACATGGCACCACTTGTCAAAAGCCATGCTGTGGCAGGTGTCCCACGTATAAAGTAGAGGGAGATGGGCATGAATGTTAGCTCAGGGCCAGTTTTCCTCAACAAAAAGAGGAGGGATTGGCAGTAGTGAACTCACGGCTAATCTTCCTCAAAAAAAAAAGAAAGAGAGCCCTACTCTGTCTCTGTGCAAATCCTCTAGGGACAGAGGAGTCCCCTCAGTAAGCCTAAGAGGAATATGGTGGGCTGCCCTGAGCACTGGTCCAGATCAAGAGGCACTTCATCAGAGGCC
Source organism: Equus quagga (assembly GCF_021613505.1). Taxonomy (NCBI): domain Eukaryota; kingdom Metazoa; phylum Chordata; class Mammalia; order Perissodactyla; family Equidae; genus Equus; species Equus quagga. Next base: position 67,270,653 of record NC_060278.1, read on the forward strand.
TACTACACACCTTGGATCTTGGCTCCCTTGTACATGGGGATGAGTCGGTCCAGATCAGCTGGTGGCTCAGTCACAGGCTCGAGGGTTGGATCAAAGAGATTGAGCATAGCTGCTGCCAGCTGGAAGCCAATTTCTTTGGAATTGAAGCTGCTATGAGTCCACTCATTTGAGTAATATCTATTGGAGAATTTGGTGAGGGAACCGGCAGCCCTGACGGCTACGTCGTTGGTGTGGAAGTTGGCATCAATCACAAGTCGGCCATCATAGACCAGACACGCATCATTGAAAGCTTTAAATGTTTCGTAATCCACATTCTTCTCAAAGAAGCTGAAAAACATCTAAAAAATGAACAATCACATTATTACTCAGTTATCACTCTTCACTTTACCTTCCCAAGACTGTGAATAGTCTCTAGAGTATTTTATCATTCTGGGCACGCAAAAAAACCTGAATCTACTAAAAGTTTGTCATAATGGTATTTGTGTGTGTGTGTGTGTGTGTGTGTGTGTGTGTGTGAAAGAGAGAGAGACTGATTGCCTTTGGTATAAAGAACAAATTAAGATCACTCAATGTCCGTTTTTTTTAATCATTCTATCTAGACATCCAGTGGAGAGAAGGATGCCAAATGATGGAATATCTAACACAGGAGTAAATTTTTTTTCCCTGTAGGGAGGTTTACATTCATAGAGGCACCACCTTCTCCTCATTCTCCTACATTTTGAGTAGCTCTATCTCAGCCTCCTTCTATTTTCCTCTTCCTGTGTCTGACACTTAGGTCTCTCTAGATTCCTTCTTGGGGTCACCTCATCCAGTCTTGAGTCTTCAGATTGCCCCATTCCTGGCCTTTTAAACCCAGAGAGCCTGTCCCTTCAGGATGCCTCTGAGAGGAGGAGAGCCCCATCAGCCTCGGTATCTATCAGGTCTGGGCTCCTGCCTTGTTGCTTCCTGCCCTGGTATGGCAGATGATCATTCAATAAATATTTATGGGGTACCTACCATAGGCCATGCCCTGTGTTATACAGAGGGGCCACAGACCCCTCTGCATGCTCCTTAGAAGCAATCTGTAAGCCCCCTCCATTCTCTGCCCAAATTTCAATGCTTTCTCATGCTCATCTGGATATCTTCTTCCACATTGATGTTGAAAGTCATTAAAGCAATCCAAGTTTGTTGTTTTTAAGTCTTCAGATGTCACTGAAGTAGCTAAGTTTAATATTTTTTATCTTTATCTAAATATAGTTTGCCACCTTGTTAAAAGCATGCTAAAAAGTGAACATATGACATGGACCCTCATCATAGTGATGGACGTCATACTCCCTGCTTCCTTTACATGCCTGCTTTACCCGCTATACTTGCCCCATTATGTACAGAAATCAGCTGCTCTGGGCCAGAGGGACACCCCTTTCATATCCCTTCCCCACACGCATGAATGATGAATGATCCATGAATGATCCTGCAGTAGCCACTAGTCACGTGACTATACACATCTAAATCTAAAATAATTAAAAATAAACAAAATTAAAAATCTAGATCCCCAATTGTAGTAGTTTATTCCAAATGCTCAAAAGCTACAGGTGGCTAGTGGCTGCCACATTGAACAGTGCAGATATAGACCATTTCCATCATCACAAAAAGTTCCATTGGACAGTGCTGGACTCTGATCCATCATCTCTGTGATGTCCTTTGTTATCCCTCAAGGAACCAATAGCGCCTTTGCCCTTTTTCCTGTATAGTTGCAGGGTTTTTACATTTCATGTGAAATGGTACAATATTAACTCTAACTAGAATGTGAAAGATTACTGATGTATATTATAATCCATAGAGCAACCACCAAAAAGTAAAATAATGTATAATTAAAAAGTCAACTGAAATAGAATACTAAAAAAACACTCTAATTTAAAAACAGCAGGCAAGGGAGAATAGAATAACAAAAAGCAGAGGAGACAAACAGTGAACAAATAATAAAATAGTAGACCTAAATCTAACCATATGAATAATTACATTAAATATTAATGATCTAAACACTGCAATTAAAATGCAGAGATGGTCAGAAAGGATTAAAAAAGCATGCAGGTAATTTTCTAAGCTGGTCCCCAAGATTCCCACTCTTCCCTTTGAATGTGGGTGTGAATTGTGAAATGATGAGATAGTCACTTCCACGATTAGGTGATGTTATATGGCACAGATGACTTTAAGATATGTTCTGTGGGCCTGACCTAATCAGGTAAGCCCTTACAAAGAGATCAGACTTATCCTGAAGGAGGAGATTTGAAGTGTGAAGAGGGTTTGACATGAGGGAGATTCTCTGTTACTGGCTTGAAGATGGAAGGGGCCATGTGGCAAGGCGTGTGGCTGGCCCCTAGGAACTGAGAGTGGACCCGTCTGAGCCAGCAAGAAAAAAGGGACCTCAGTCCTCAGGAACTAAATTCTACCACAACTCCAAGCTCCAGATAAAGTGCAGCCTGGCTGACATCTTAATTTTAGCCTTGAGAGTCCCTGAGCAGAGCAGACAGCCATACCATGACTTCTGACTTACACACCTAGGAGCTAACAAATGAACACTGTTTCAGGCTGCTAAGTTTGTGGTAATTTGTTATGCAGCAATAAAAATACACATACTATCTACTTTATGATACCTATAACAGACACATTTTAGATATAAAGACACATAAGTAGAAAGTAAATGGATGAAAAAATATACCATGAGAACTAGTAAACATAAGGACATCAGATAAAGTGGACTTTAATATAAGGGATATTACCAGAGATAAAGAGGGACAGTTCATAATAATTGAAAGCACAATTCAAGAGGCAGATATAAAAATTATAAATGTTCATGTTCTTAATAACAGAGGCTCAAAAAGATAAAGCAAAAATTAACAGAATTAAAGGGAGAAATAGAAAATTCCACAATAATAGTAAGAGATTTTAGTATCCCTCTCTTGGCAATTGATAAAACTAGACAAAAAATGTCAATAAAGATGCAGAAGATTCAAATGTCACTATCAATCACATTGAACTAATTGTTATTTATAGAATACCACACCCAATAACCACAAACTACATATTCTTTATATGTTCACAAAGATAGTCCATATGCTTGGACATAAACAAGTCTCAACAAATCTTAAAGGATTGAAATCATAAAGAATATGTCTCTGACCACAGTGGCATTAAATTATAAATCAACAAAAATATGGTATCTAGGAACAACACACTTCTAGATAATCCAAAAAAGAAATCAAAAAGAAAGAAATCACAAAGGAGATTAGAAAATATTTTGAACTAAATAATAATGAAAATTCAGCATATTAAAATTTGTGGGATGCAGCTAAAACATAGAAGAAAACTTACAGCTTTAAATGCTTATATAAAAATGACCTAAGGTTCAAAATGAAGGGCCAGGCAAACTAAAGCAGGCACAGAGAAGGAAATAATTGTTAAGAGTAGAAATCAACAGAAGAGAAAACCAACAGACAACAGAGAAAATTAACAAACTCAAAAGCTGGTTCTTTGAAAAAAGTCAATAAAATTGACAGACATCCAGCTAGACAGAGAAATTTAGATAGTTCTTTCTCTGCGTCTCTTCTCTCTCTCATCAGTTCAAGAAAGAGAGATTGAACAATTCACCAACAGCAAAAGTGAAAGAGGGATTATTAATACAGATCTGAGACTTTAAATAGACAATGTATGAATATATGAACAACTCAACGCCAACTAATTTGACCAATTTAAGTGAAATGGACAAATTTCTTGAAAAATGCAACTTACCAAAATTGACATTGAAAAGAAGCAGCAGAAAATCTGAATAAGCTTATATCTAGTCAAGAAATTGAATTTATCAAAAATCTTCCTACAAAACAAACTTCAGGCCCAGATCATTTCAATGGTTAATTCTGTCAAACATTTGAGAAAGAAATAATGCCAATCTTACACAAACTTTTACAGAAAATAGAGGAAGAAGGAAAATTTCCTAAATTACTTTACAAGGCCAGCATAGCCCAAATATCAAAAAGTTACAAGGACATTACAGAAACAGAAAATTATAGACAAATATCCCTCATAAATTAGTTGTAAAATAGTTTCAAAAGTCCTTAAAACATATTAGCAAATTAAATTCAACAATACATAGAAGGATAACACATCATGACCGACCAGTGTTTATTCCAGAAATGTGAAGTTGGCTGAACATTTTGAACATCAATCAGTGTAATTTACCATTATCAATAGAATTAAGCAAAAAAGAATATGATCTTCTTAATAGATATGAAAAATTCATTTGACAAAATTCAACAGCTATTCGTGGTAATTCTTCTGAACAAATGAGGAATGAAAAGTTACTTCCTCAGTCAGAGAAAAGGCACCAAAGAGGATCCCACAGCTAACCTCGTATTTAATGGTGAAAGCCTGAAAGGTTTCTTTTGAGATATGGAAAAAGGCACTTTCCCCACTTTTATTCAACATTATGCTGGAGGTCCTAGCCAGCAGAATAAAGCAAGTAAATGAAATAAAAGGCCTAAATATTGGGAGAAGAGGTAAAACTGTCCCTATTTGCAGATGGTATGTTTATACATCTAGAAAGCAACTACTAGAACTAATAGGTGAATTCAGCAATGTCTTGGGTTACAATGTTTATATACAGAATCAACTGCATTTAATATACTAGCAGTGATCAATTGGAAAACAAAATTTTAAAAATTCATTTATAATAGCTCAGATACTGCACAAAGGGAGATATACCAATAGCCAATAAGTACGTAAAAAGATGCCCAACAACATTAATCATCAGGAAACCACAAATTAAAAACACAGTGATACATCATGTCATACCCACTAGAATGGCTAAAATTAGAAAGACTGACAATACAAAGTGCTGCCAAGAATATGGAGTGTCTGAAACTCTCATACATTATTGGTAGAGATGTGAAATGATACAGTTACTTTGGAAAGCAGTATGGCAGCTTCTTAAGAAGGTAAACATTCATCTACCATATGACCTAGCCATCCTTTTGGTATATAGCTAAGAGAAATGAAAATATATCTACACAAAAATGTGTCCAAGAATGTGCATAGCAAGTGAATGAATAAACAAAATGTGGTATATCCATACAATGGAATACTACTCAGCAATAAAAAGGAATGAACTATTGATACATGGAATAATATGGATGAATCTTAATGTTCCTATGCTGAGTGAAAGAAGCCAAATATAAAATAGTAAATAATGTATAATTCCAGTTGTAAAAATTCTCGTTTTAGCAGGTGTGTATACTTGTGACACCATCTATTTTAGTTTCTTAGGCCTGCTGTAACAAAGTACTGCAAACTGGGTGGCATAAAGCAATAGAAACTGAGGCTGGCCTGGTGGCGCAGTGGTTAAGTTCACATGTTCTACTTTGGTGGCCCCTGTTTCGCCGGTTTGGATCCTGGGTGCGGACCTGTGCACCACTTGTCAAGCCTTGCTGTGGCAGGCGTCCCACATAAAAAAATAGAGGAAGATGGGCACAGATGTTAGCTCAGGGCCAGTCTTCCTCAGCAAAAAAAGAGGAGGATTGGCAGCAGATGTTAGCTCAGGGCTAATCTTCCTCAGAAAAATGAAAAAATAAATAAAGGAACTGAATTTAAAAAAAACAATAACAGAAACTTATTTTCTCACAGTTCTGGAGACTAGATGTCCGAAATCAAGGTGTTGTCATGATCATGCTCCCTCCTAAGGCTCAAGGAAAGACTCCCTCCTTGTCTCTTGGCTTCTGGTGGTTGCCGGCAATCCCTGCTGGTCTGTGACTTGTAGCTGCCATCACTCCGACCTCTGCCTCCCTCATCATATGGCCTTCTTATTCATATGTCTCCTCTGTGTCAGCAAATCTTTCTCTCCATATAAAGGTACTAGTTATTAGATTTAGGGCCCACCCCAGTCCAGCACGACCTTCTCTTTACTTGATTACATCTGCCAAGATCCTATTTCCAAATAAGGCCACATTCACAGGTACTGGGGATTAGGACCGTATCTTTCTGGAGGGACATAATTCAACCCACGACACCAGGGCCACAGCCAAGATAATGAATATATTCATCCCCACCAAAAGTTTCCTAATGTCCTGACAGAGATGCTACCCAAAGCTGCCAGTAGGATGGATAAATACCCTGACTTCTCCCTTCTTCCTATTTCTAATCTCCCGCCAGTACACACTGTTGGCCACATACAGATGAAAGCCCAAGAGCAACCAGGCCCGGGAAGTGCCATCTGCAGGGGCCATTCCTTGTGGAGCGTGCAGATGGGAGAAGCAGGAGACTGCACCTGACGGCAGACAGGCCCAGCCTGCCTCGGACTGCTTCAGGACGGAGTTCTAGCAGGAAGGTGTGTTGGATCAAGGCAGTCGAGAATATTTGCAAGATGTCTTTGCTGTGATCCCAATTCTGATCTGAGTAGGGACGTGAAGGCCAGAGGGCTGCTAGGGAACCTGCCTTCAATTGGATATTTGGGGAGGTTTTCTTACACCTCTGCTTCCTAAACAGGGTGTGTGATCACCTCCAGAGTTCCCCCAGGATAAACCTGGAATTTTTTCAAGATTATCATTTTGGGGGAAAATCTGGGTGAAAACATTTTGATTTTTCCTGTCTTAAATAGGTATTTTGAGATACATGTATAGATAATGTCATTTTTATGTTAAAACAAAATGAACTTTTTCTGTCTCTTTCACTGCTGTATCTCTCACACACAGAGCCTAAGACCTAGTAGGGGTTCAAAAGATATTTGTTAAAAAAATATATGGCCTAGAGGTTAGGTTCAGCACGTTCCATTTCAGTGGCCCAGGTTTGGTTGCCTGGCACAGACCTACACCACTCGTCTGTCAGTGGCTATGCTATGGCAGCAACCCACATACAAAATAGAGGAAGATTGGCACAGACGTTAGCTCAGGGTGAGTCTTCCTCAACCAAAAAGAGGAAGATTGGCAACAAATGTTAGCTCAGGGCCAATCTTCCTCAGCAAAAAAACAAAATTGTGGAATGAGAGAATAAATGAATGTACCAAAGAGCAGAGTGCAAAATTTCCATGGATTATCAGGATAAAATGAGAAATTCCAGACAACTCTCTTTTGTGGTGGTGATCCCCTTTGAGCTCCCCTCTAGCCTTTGGGGGATGAGGATCATCATCTACACTTAGGGACACCTGGCTGAGAAGCCCTGACTTAGGCTGACCACCCCCTACTCCTAGGTAAGGAATTGCTCTGACCCCCACTGACCTCCCCCAACAGTCTGCCCACTAGACGTTGCTGGTATCCTTTACCATAGCCACTAACATACACCCTTGACCTACACAGCCCCAACACTCACACTGACCTCAGCCTCCCCTCTGTGAGGCGTCTCCTGCTTCTCCATTAGATTGACTGGCCTCTCCCCTCTTTCCTTCCCTGCTGGCTTCTGCTAGTCTTCCAAACTGGTGACTCTGAGGATACGGGTTGTAAGTCGAGCATTACACACTCCAAAGAGAAGTTTCCTCCCTCTCTCTCTTGCTCTCTCTCTCTCTCTCTCTCTCTCTCTCTCTATACACAGATAGACACATGTAGATATAGATATATAGATATCTTCTAAGCCTCTACTCCATGTGGAAAGACCTACTATTGCTCTTTCAGAATCTTAGGAGGTTAACAGCAGCAGAGACTTTGGGGCCCGGTTGACCTGGGAGTCATGGTGTTCTCACCTGTGAAATGAGGATGCTTCACTTTGCAGAGCTGTCGTGAGGGTCCGACAGAATGCACTGCAAGCGCACAGCACTGTGCCTGGGACACAGCCAGCTCTCATTCAACATTAGCACTCTTCAAATCTCTGACATTCCTTCCATGAGGAGGCAAGGTCTATTTCCCTTTCCCCTGAATACAGGCCAGCCTTAGTGACTTGCCTTTAGTGAACAGAATGGGGTGGAAGTGGTGCTGCTTCACTTCTGAGGCTGGGTCACAAAAGGTGATAGGGCATCTCTCTCTCTCTCCTAGCTGCTCTTAGAACCCAGCTACCACGCTGAGAGGAAGCTCAGTCCCATGAAGGGACCATTTACAAGTGTTCTGGCCAAAATCTCAGTTGAAGCTGATTTAGCATCAACGGCCAGACATGTGGGTGAACGTGCCTTCTAGATGATTCCAGCCCCTCCCACAGTCTGACTTCAACCACATGAGACACCTTGGGTGAGAACAGCCCAGCAGAGCCAGGTCAAACCCCAGGACCAGAAGAGATGATAATAAACGATTGTTATTGTTTTATGCCCCTAAGTTTGGGGTGGTTGGTTACTCAGCAATGGATAATCTGAAGAGTTCAAAAACGAAACCCCAAACCTGTGACTATAAATTCACCGCCCACGATCTTCCAGACACCAAGTCGCTGGAGGTGATGGGCTCCCCAAGGCTGTGGGTGAAGTTCACAGGGACCCACTTACGGCGCACGGAAGTTTGAAAGGCTTGGTGGGCGTGGTGAAGCTGGCGCTCTGAATGGGGTCTGGGTGCAGGCCGTCGTTCCACTGAGCCAGGATGGCGTCCCGGTAAACGGTGACGCCCGCGGCTCTGAGCGCGTCCTCCACTGCGCCTTCCACCGAGTAGTTGTTGATGCAGGTGATGGTGGACTTGGGCGGGGGCTGCACCAGGTGGATGCAGGAGCCCCTCACTCCAAGGTTTAAGAGAGTCTCCACGGTGGTGTAAGTGTCAATTGTACTCCCATAGACAATGACATTCCCTAGAAAAGAGGGAAAAAGCTAAGACAGACAGTTAAAAAAGAACCAACAACCTTATTAGTCAAATCTAATAATGCCGAATTGCTCTTATAACCCTCTTCTTTTTTCTACCGCAGGAAGCCAGCGGTGTTACCTAGCAACGGCGACCAAGATAATTTAGTAAAGAATCGGCACAAAACATCCCACAAAGTAGTCAAGTACTTTTAACTCAGAAGTAGGACATTCATTTTTATTCTCATAATTTGAAAGTTGAAATTATGCTAAATGAAACCACCTAGAATAAAACCTTTTATCTTGTTTTTGTTCCCTATTTGCTACACTTATTAAGGGAAAAAAAATTACTGAAGTTTGCGATCTATACAAGTTCTTCCTAAGTGATGAAAAGGACAATGGTAAAAAATATTCGTGTACATGATGGTACCGATATTTTAATATTTAAATGTTGAACTGAGTTGATTTCAAGGAAATTTTTCCTTTTTTGATATTCTGCTTTTCAATGGATAATTTTATAAAGATTCAAACTCTGATTTTTAAAATTTAATATGTCAAGACCTAGCAAAACAGGATGAAGGGTTTTTTTTGGTAGGTAAAAATAAAATCACAAAATCTTCTTGAAAGATTTCCTCTGTATAACAACATTTTGATGGTAACAGTCTATACTATTTATTATTTCTTAAAAATACTACAGAAGTAATTATATATGCTATTCTACTAATTTCATCAGTTTTTAAGATCAATGATACTATTAAATGAGTAAAATGTATTATATGCTATTTGTATGCTATTTTTGACGTTAAATTGGCATTTTTACCTTTTCATGAAGACAGAAACTGCTGTAGACTCACATTCCAGGTAGCTGTAACAATTTTACCACAAAAATTGATAGATTCACTTTTTTCTCCTGTTTATGAATAGTATGAAAAGGAATTTTATGAAGCAAAATAAATGGCAAGTATATTTAATCAATTTGGTTGAATAAATTATGCAAAAATGTATTTTGATCCAAAATTGAGAGGAGATGTAAGGGCTTGTTTTATTTGCTTAGAAAAAAATGAACTAGAATAACTTTCAGATTGCTTCTCCGAGGGTAACAGCATCTAGAAAGTTCTCCCATGCTTCCTGTTGCTCACCTATGGAATGCCACGATGTCCCAAAGCCTGGGGGCAGGGTCCTTCCTGCCTGCCTTCACCAGAATGCTCCAATTTGTGGCTATGATTCTCTCTCTATTCAGATGCTCTAATGCAACATTCCTCAGTGAGCTGCATTTTCCTTGGCTGAAAGAGCCAACATTTTGCTTAAATTATTGAGGCTCCCACCTGCTGTGAAACATGAATCCTGGCTGTCTGGCACAACAAAGAGCCAGCCTGCCAGGAAAGCCAAAGCTTGAGCCTAAAACTGTCAAAGGTTTGAGGTCTTCTGCCCTTTTAAAATATGCATGCCAAAACAATATTTATTTTCAGTGAAACAAATTTAAGTGTTGAGGCCCCATGCAACTCAGAGTTTAATGTTTTTCCAGTCTCCTTCATGTTAGCTTTTAGTGACTATATTGTGCGATGGGTCTTTTCATTACAGGCTCATGAAAACCTAGGCAAGGCAATGCCACCGGGGTTTGGAAAGCTGTACCATCTAGCAAGGGGTGCCCACAGATTATTGGCAGGTATGAGAGGATGATGCATTCAATTCAAAAGGTAATACATTTTATAAAACCTCTACTATTTAAACTAGATATTTATTTATAGATATTCTAACGTCTAAATAATCTTATCTACCCTTAAGTTTAATTTGAAACCACCTCCCCAATAAGAGAGTTGGTTATCATAACAGTCAGCTGTTGTCATGATAATGCTACATAACAAACTACCACAAAACTCAATGTCAAACAACAATAAGCCTGTTGTACGTCGGCTCACACATCTGTGGGCTGGCTGATGTCAGCTGATCTGGCTCAAGCTGTGGTTGGGGTCAGGTCTGCACCATGTATCTTTCATCCTCTTTGGACTAACAGATACCTGAGGCCTATTCTGTTTATGGAGAAATGCAAGAGCACAGGAGGGCAAGTGTAACTGCGCAAGCACTGTCTGAGGCTCTCCTTGCATTACATCCACTCACGTTTTATCAACCGCAGCAAGTCCCACCGCCACGCCCGTGGTCAAAGGCGCAGGAAGCAAACCGTGCCCACAGTGGGAGGGGGAGGGCTGTGGATATTTGCTCAACAGTAGTCCAAACTATCACAGTCATATTGGGCATATCCTAAATAAATGCGTATGTGATTTCATCTAAAATTTTTCATTTAAACATGGTTTACATGATTATTTAGTTATATTTCTCTCATTACCTATAAAATATAGTCGAATCTCATTATAATATAATTTGCTACTAAATAAGAACATGTCACAGGTCAAATCACATCACTAAACACATGTAACAAGACCTGATGTAACAGAGCCGGCCTATTACTCTTTGGCAGCTGGATCTCCTGCCTTTTAACTGTCTCCATTCTGTAGGGGATTATTCTTTTCATTATCTTTGCGCAGTTGTGAGTTCTTTCTACATCATTTCTCACTTTTACTTTGTAAAGAATTTTTAGATTCATATTTATCTTGTGACTCCATATACCAGGTACAAAGCTAGGCACTTTATACACAATCTCTTACTATTATTATTATCATCAATAACATTTAGAGTTGTTAACAATAATAGGTTGGCTTCACTCAGATGCCCATAAAAAATTTTTTCATAAGCTAACAGCAAAAATATAAGCATGAAGATAATTCATATAATAACCAAATTCTTCTATTTTGGGGAGTCCCTCAGAAAAAACTAGTAGACAAAGATTTTAATTACTCATTGATTCATTTTGTGACAAATCAATCTAGGCATAAAAATATGATTACTTCTATTTATGGGAGTAATTTTACAAGCGTGGAAGGGGTGGAACTAGCGCTTTTGAAGCCCCCATGTCAAGGCCTCCCCACAGCCTGTGGCTGCGCCTGGGCCCCAGCAGATTGTCCAGCCTCCAGCAGGTGAGGTGCCGTAGGCCTGTGGCAGTCTCTACTTTTCCTTCTCTGCACTCACCACAGTCTACACACCTAGGCTTACCAGTGAGATACTTCGAGTTTACCCTGCCCAGCATGTTATCCTTGGAGACTTGTACAGTGCCTGGGCTACAATGGATGTGACAGAATGTTTCCTGATTAGATGCATGGATGAATGTTTGAGGTTTATCAGATTGCTGATCCTATGCTAACTGGGCGTTACTTTTGTGCCCTCTAAATATTTATTACAGAACAACCTCGCTGTGGCTAGATTTTCCTACTACATATTTCTACTTGGTATTCACTATTAAGTTGGCACTACAAGAAATATCCAGCCACAGTATGTGTTGTATACCTGAGATTTGAAAGATGGAAACATGTTCTCCCTAGCAATGTTAGATCTGGTCATTAGGTTTCCAGTTTAGCTCACAAAATCCTACGTAATCCTAAATGTAACCAAAATTGTGTGCGCCTACAACACAACGGTATAAAATAGTACTCCCGCCATATTGGTTGGCACTTGAACACAGGGAAATGAGAATATTTCATACAGAGGTTACCTGCTCTATAACTATCATGTTGCAACAATTCGGTCAATTTTTGGTTGAATCAAGGAGGAAAGATGGGGAAGAAAGGAAATGGAGAGAGAAAGAAAGGGCAGAGAGATAGAAGAACAGAGAGAGCCTCAGAGAAATAGATTTTCTTCAATCGCTGAGTAAGAATTAGAAGGAAGAAAGAGTTTAAAAGTAGGTGAAAGAGAGTAGTTTCACGGTGAGTTGAGGGGGTAGATGAACTGAGCCGTGAATAACAACAGTGAAAAGGGAGGGAGACGTTGGGTCTGATAGTTGTGTCCCTGCTAGAGTGTATGACACAGGGTGGATGGGGTTTTGTGGGAGCAGAACACCCAATGGCTGTACAGAGGGGCTGAAGCAGCTCCAGGTTATGGGGACCCATGACATACACTCATTTACAGCATGCATTTAATGTCAGACAACTTCAGTTAGTTAAAGACTAATTTAGCCAGTGTATTTCAACCATTTAGGTGCTTTATAACTCATGGAGTCTTTGCAAATATTTAGAAGGAGGTGACACCCTGCAGGGGCTTCCTTCACATAATTGGGATATCATATATATTCTTTTGAAGTTTCTATGCATATATGGAAGAAATAGAGTGGGAAAGCTGAGGATTTCCCCTGGATATCAGTTTCATGCTAAAAGATCTGGTCACTGTCTTCTTTGCAGCTCAGCTTATTTAACAGACAAGAAATGACCAGTTTTTGCACTTGATCTGATGGGTGACAGAGGTAAAATGCTGGGCTGCCCTACTTTCAAATGGCAAATGATAACTGATGATTAGAACAGTCTGGGTGAATTTTCAGTAAAGGATAATGGATATAACTATAGCCGTTTCCATGGAAGGCCAATCTTTGTTGCTCCTTTTAGGGAATAAATTATGCATTACTAAGATTGCAGATCTGACACAGACAGCAGAGTGCAAGGAGGGCACCATTAGAGGACGACCGCGTGAAAGCTCCGAAAACTGGAGCTGGCAAGAAGGAGCGCTCAGTCCTCTCCCTGCTGGCCTGCAACCACCTTTGAGACAAAATGTGCAGGGGCGCTTCTGAGAGGAGAGGGGCTGCGTGTTGACAGCTCAGCTGGGGAGGGGAGAGGGACGGCGATGACTCAGATAGCTCCCTCTGCGAGCGGTCAGCTCTCCACCTCAGACCGAAAAAGCACCACGACTTGCAGTTTAAAATGTTGGCATAAACGTAAAGGTGATCTTTTTGCTTTTTGATACAAACTCTTGGAAGGTCTATATGAATACGTTGGCAACTTAGATTGTGACCACGAAAAAAACGTAACGCACCTTATAATTTCAACTATCATAATGCACCCAGATTTAAGAGGTTCTTCACTTTAGCTTAATCAGGGGGAAAAAGATGCCAGTTTCATCATCCTGGTTCATAGAGGAGGTAAATAATAGTTTCAGAAGCTAGACAGCTTACTCATATTTAAAGGTAACATGGCTTTATGGAAACGAAATGCTACATTCATGTCTCTGTTGGGTTCAAAAAATAAAATATGGTGTTAATTTTTTTAGACACAGATTTGCCCTAAAAGTAATGGAACAACTTTTTTAACAAGTTGTTTTTAGTAGATGCTAAAGCAGCATTTTATTCTTTTGAACTGAGCGCTCTAACCGCCTAGAAAACATGCTTTGCTGCCCTTTCATGACCACGCTCAGTACTCCAAAGATGAAGGATTCTCCCGGGAGAAACGATCACTTGAAAACAGCAAAAGGGAAGGATTTCCTGACCTGGTTGTCTAGCCATGTAATCACATCTCAAGAGTACAAGAAACAAATTCAGAATTTATGCACACAGATAGTAATATGAATTTTTCTTCATAGTTAATATATTTTTAAGGCCAGAGAAAACAAGAATTATAGATGACAATTTATAATGTATTTTAAATTATTTCTATGATATTTACATATTCCATTGTATTTTAATGAAGAATTATATTTCCTTTTTCCACTTCAAAATAGGCATAGAGTGATTATGTATGACCTCAGTCATCCTCAGAACAGGCCCATGAGATAAGTTTTATTATGTTCTCAAAAAACTGAGGACAGGGTGGATCAGTAACCAGCTCCAGGTCACACAGCAAGTAGATCGTTCAGCAGGACTCACACCTGCCGAGTCTGAGTTTAGAACGAGTGCTCACACTACACTATGATTGCAGATAAATATGTAACACATTCCCCCCGAAACACTCAACTTGGCATTTTATCTGTATAATTAATTTTAGCAAATAACTAGATAATGAAAGAATTTTAGATAGATATCTTAGAATCTCAATAAATTACGAAATAAACACTCAGTGAAAAAACATATTATGTCCACAAATAGACCAGAAAATGCTCTTTTTAATTTTTATAAGTCAAAGCCATAAGATTTCTATGACCTGAGTCTGACCTGTCCCATTTTGCTCTGCCAGATAAAAAGGGAAGAATATATTAGTTATAACATAACAAAGGCTTTGTTCTGTGATTCATGCACTGGAATTTTAATGTTATACTTTTCCTATAAACATGCTTTTAATAAGGCAGTAAACTGTGTTTAGCTAAAGATGAAAATAATTGATCCATTTTGGGCCATTAAGGCAGTTTTATTTTTTTTACTTTACTTTCATCCTACTTTTCATTTTCATGGAAAGTACAGAAGTAATAGCAGATGAATTTCAATTAGTTTCAATTAATGCCATAAAGTGGTATAATGTACTAGGTTGCCGGCTTCTATCTGAACCCCCACCCCAGCTGAACTCTCCAGGTTTGGTTTGCAGTTGAAAGCGGCATTTGAGCCAGTGATGTCAGCTATTCTCTGCAATACCGGAGCAGTTCTGATAGTTTAGGATAATTTACATCTATAAATCCATCCAACTCTAGAGCCCAGGAAACCACTTCCTTCATACTGAACTAATTCCATCACAGAAACAACTGTTTCTCCTTTGGAAGCAGAGGGACGAGTGATAAAACAGCAACTGGGGGAGAGTGCAGATGCTTTGGGGTGGTATCTGTGTAGTTTCAATCGACAGGATTTCAGAGAGCCAACCTCCTCCTAGTGACCATCCATTGTTTCTGCTACCCAGCATCCACCTTTCCTTCTAGAACAATCTCCCACCATCCTCAGCAAATAAGCCCCTCCCCTCAAGTCTCTGTGCTTCAGCAAAGTTAGGCCTGGAGCTTCCCCGGCTTCGGGGCGTGATTCCAGGATGGACACATGACCCAATCACAGCCAATGAGACACACACGATTTTTTCTCAGACTCTTCTGAGAAGGGCCCTGTCCTCAGCTCCCTCCTGCCAATCCCACCCTGAACTATTTAGAAAGGGGAAAATTAGCACTGAGGGAGCCAAGCTAACTATCACGAAAAATATCCACCTTCTTCCTGGTGTTATTAAGGTGACATGAAGAGGAAGCAAGGGCTGACAGGCGGAGGGATGGAAATGGGTATAGGAATGCAGCCCTGCTCCTTGTTTTTCATGATGTGCCAGACTTCTAGTTTCTAGCTTCAAACACCGTCATTCCATAACTGACTTGGAAATAAGCTGGAAGTGGCTGTGCCAACCCTTACCTGAATGCATGGCTGCCCCACCTCCAACTGCCTCCAGTAGTCTTCTCCACCCCCTTGTTACAAGATGGCTTTCTTTCTACTGGGTGGGTGCTACAGATGGAAGGTTCACCTTCCTAAAGTGAAGTTTTGTGCGCTGCTTATCCCCAATCCCTAAAAAGTAAACAGTTAAACCTGGACCTGGCTGGACCCTGAGGTCCTCCACTTGCTCCTCTGCCACCATCTCACATGGCCGCCCTTAAAGAGTCTGCCCAGGCCATGCTGTTGGCCATTGTCTTTTGGACACAAAGCAAACTCCCTCAACCTCTCTCTCCATTTGCTTATCCTGCCCTTCTTTAAGGCTGAGCTCCAATCCTCTTTTCTTGGGGAAGTCTCCTCCAACCTTCAGGCCTCCAGGACTCTCCTCAAGGCCACAGCACTTCTCTCCCACCAGACTGGCCCCTGGTGTACACAGACTCCGCCTTCTGTGTAGAGACTGTGTCCTGGGCTGCGCCATCACCAGCATGGCAGGGCTGAGACTTATACTCTGGGGAACCTTCAGTGCAGAGCAACAACTCCATCACATGCAGTGGTAGTAATAGTAATGCTAACAACAGCCGATATTATTGAACTCCTACTATGTATGAGACACTGTCATGTATCAGACGTGTAATATGTTATTTATCCCATTTAATCCTACATCAACCCATGTGAGGAAGATATTCTTCGGAGTGGGACTAATTAAACTCAAATCTTACTATGACTCTAACCATAGAAAATCTACAAAAAGAAAGACCTTGCTTAAGCAGGAGGTTAACATTTTTCTTTCTAACTTTTCTTACATGAAAAGCCATTTGAGAAGGACCACCACACAGACTTGAATTAACTTGGCCAGGCTGAGTTTCTCAGATGCCTCCCAGAGTCAGGCCCAGCATCTGACTGTTAAGAGTACATACCTGGGAGGTGCCCTGGGGGTGTCATTAGCACTGGACCTGGGGAAAATAGCCTACATTTAAGACAAGAAAGTAATTTCTACATACTTCTTATCCTGGCTGTTCAGTGGACAAAAGCAGGCCCTCACAGGGTTTTATGCAGTGGCTGAGGGGAGACATTCTTAAATCTTGCAGAAGCATTTCCCTTTATGTGGGCACCAGGGTAACACCATCTGACAACTAGTCAAGTCATCAGAATAGCACTGATGCTCTTCCCTCATCCGACAACAAGAGCATGAAAAAGAAGGCATCTGAAGGAGAGCATAGTGCTTCCTGCTTTGGGATTTCTAAATCCCTGCCATAAACATTCAACCTTAAGAACTTGCATTGCCACCTTCAAAGGCCCTTTTCTTGATCAAAATGCTCCTCACTCCTAATACCTAAAACATCAAACAGTTCGAAGTTAAAACACTGCATTAAAACAGGATTGGGTATGGTCCTAAGACATACTGTGTATTTTGTACTGAACCATTGGCTTTTGTGCTTTTAGGGAGTTTAAGTTACATTTTGAGGTCTGGACTTGATGAAATGGTAATGATTTGTTATAAATTTTATGCATAAAAGCAATATTCTGCAAACTGTGGCTCATAACCTATTTTTGTAAATAAAGTTTTATTGGAACACAGCCATGCTCATTCATTTATGTATTATGTTTGACTGCTTTCTTGCTATGATGGCAGAACTGAGTAGTTGCGCAGAGACCATATGGCCTGCAAAGTCTAAAGTATTTACTATCTGGCCTTTTACAGTAAGAGTTTGCTGACCCTCAGATTAGGGAATTCTTTAAGTCTATGCAGGTCGTAGGGCAGTGATTAAAGAGTGACTAAAATGTTGAAACAGGTTTAAACACATACAGAGGCAAAACTGAAAATAATAACAAGTTCTGAGGCAAATATGAAAATATCTTGACCAGTTTTAAATCTGGGTCCCTGGTACATACCTATATAACCCACTTCTGCTCAAAGGTCCCATGCCCAATTGGTTTTATGGGTGATTTCTGTCCAACTTTTAGGTTACACAAAAGTATTTCAGACCCCAGAAAAATATGGAAAGCTTCCCAAAAATACTTTGTAAGACTAGCATACCCTTGATTCCAAAAATTGGCAAGTAAAGCATAAAAGAGAAAACTACAGGCCAATCTCACTTATGAATTTAGATGCAAATAGCCTATAAAATATTAACAAATTGAATCCAGCAATGTATGGAATGCCACTTGACACCCATTTTTTATTTGTAATGACGTAACTGTAGTAACTTGATAAAAAGTTAATTAATACATAAATCTGTAATTAAATTATATTAAATAAATACATTAAATAGATTTATTGATTCCCACACTCTAGGCACTTAGTGCTTTTTACCTCCCTGGACTGAATGAAGGTCTGAGTTAGAATCCCAGCTCACCATGTGCGGTTGTAAAACCCAACCAAGAGCTTTATGTCAAACGAAGGGGCTGCACTCAGTCATCTCTAAAACCTGACTGCTGGGTTTCCATTAACAACAAATAGGTAGCCAGGCCCTATTCTGGTTGTTTTACTAGTCAAACAAGTTTACTTTAATCCAAGCAACAGAGAGGAAGATGCTTGAGAAAACACTTTTGAGTGGCAGAAGCATTTGTACAAATAGTTCACTCTGTCATTTTGATTCACAAAGTGGCACACAACTCGAATATGTGCGTTTGTGGGAAGGATTGTGCAGGCAACACCAAGAAGGAGAACGATGGACTTTGAAAAGAAGAAAAGAGCCTTTCCAATGCAGACCTTTCTTTTTCTTCCTAGGTCTTTTCAGCTTCACAAAAGGAGACATATTTTCCATATAATTGCTAAACATGTTTGCTTATTAAATTATTCTTTAATTAGTTAATGATTTTAGCCATGCTTTGCTCTTCGGATATTCATTTTGTGTAATAAAATAATTATAGATAATTAAACTATCTCAAGCCTTTTTCTTCCCCCAGCAAACATGCTGGGTATCCAAAAATGACAACAAGTTGTAAATTAATCTGGAAAACAAAGCATGACAGATGAATGATTTGCTTGGAATTAATTAGGCACTAATTATATACTGGAACTAGATGAAGAATGAGACTCATTATAAAAATAAAACGCTATTCTGAAAAGATGCGCAGTTACCAACATCCTTACCTTCTGTGGTGATGGAGTTGTTCCTTATCCAAGTCAGGGCCTTGAAGCAATCTTCCTCATCGTTGAGAGTGAAATGATTGCAGGGAACTTTCCCGGTGTACCGCCGTTGGCTGCTGTTTGGAACTTCTCTGTTTGTCAGGTGTTGACTAATATCAGCCCCTGTAGGGCAAGGGACCTGCAGTATGTAAATAAATTAATTAAATTAACATGGCAAATTTCCAGTATAGATATGTTTTTTTATGTCCTCAGATACAATCAGGTTTTAATTGAAAAGAATCAAATCGGCGAACGACCACTTGGAGACAATTCTCCGGAGTTGCTCTGGTTATCTACTGCTGCATAACAAATTATTCCAAAACTCAGTGGTGCAAGACAACTGTTTATTAGGCACACAGATTCTGTAGGTCAGTAATTCAGACAAGGGCAAGGTGAGGACAGCTTATCTCTGACGTATAATGTTAGAGGCCTCAGCTGGGAACACTTAAAGGCCCGGGATGACTTGATTTCTGGGGGTTCTATTCATCTGGAGATAAACCATCTCAATTTTTTTCTTTCCCCCAGAAAACACGCTTGGTATTAAAAAATGACAACAATTGTCATTATATATCTAGCAATTGATGCTGGCTGTGGGCTGGGATCTTAGCTACGGTTGTTGGCCAGCACACCACATGTGGCCTCTCCATGTGGCTTGGGCTTCCTCACGAGATGGTGGCTGGGTTCCAAGGGCAAATCTCCTGAGAGAGAGGACCCAGTACAGAGAGCTCCATGTTCTTTTCTAATCTAGAATGTCAAGCAATGTCTCTTCTATCATATTCTGTTCGTGGAGGTCATCATAGAGGCCTGCCCAGGATCAAGGGGAGGGAAACTAGAATCCACCTCTCCATGCAGGAGTGGCAAAGCCATGGAAGAGCACATGGAACTGGATTTGATGTGGCCATTTTTGGCAAAAACAATCTGCACAAAAGCAATTATATCAAGGATTAAAATCCAAGTGCATAGAGGGACTAGACAGAAAAGAAAATGAGGGATGTGGACTACTATGTACTTATGAAAATTATGGTATTATTCCTCACTTTTCCAGAGAAATATTCTATCTCTCTCCTTCTCTTTCTCTCAACACAGATCCCTCCCAGCATAAC
Organism: Equus quagga; assembly: GCF_021613505.1. Classification (NCBI taxonomy): domain Eukaryota; kingdom Metazoa; phylum Chordata; class Mammalia; order Perissodactyla; family Equidae; genus Equus; species Equus quagga. The sequence continues at coordinate 67,290,791 of NC_060278.1, forward strand.
TTCTGTTCTCTCACTTTTGACACAGACATGAGTAGAAACAGACACTTTCCTTTACTACAGGGAAAGCAACAGTGAAAACGCAATAAAGGATGATGGCTGACACTCGTCCTTGGTGTCAAGGATACAATGGTAAATTGGAGGGCCCATGCCCGGCCAGAGAGTTCAGCCATGACTCAACTCCATCCAGTTGTTGCCAGGTTATAGCATGGGTTCAGTGTTGACAGATCTGATTTCTCAAGAAACGCCAGATACTTGCTTTTATTATGTGGACCCTTGATTTTTTCATTATTCTGGTTCAAATTAGAATCAAACAACTGACATTGTGAAAATCAAGGAACAGCACAGTGGTGCAAGTTTGCTCGGTGGGCCACCACTATGCCCCTCCAATTTTCATTCAGTGGCCAGGTGGAGATGACGTAGAAGATAATGAGGCCAGCACTGGCGGCAAGACGTAAAAGCACCTGGAGGCCTCTGTTGGAAGGCCCACACCAGTCGTCCCGCATCCTCACGGTATGAGCCATGGGCTGTAAGGCAGGGATTGTTCCACAGCGATCACAGGCAAAACGTTCACTTGCAGTAGAAACTAAAATGAGTGCAGAGAAAGTCTCCCTTGACAAACACAGAAAATGCCTCGTTTTACTGGGTAGATGTGAATGCTGGCTGGTGCTTACACAAATGGGGCTTCATGAAACCCCACGTGACATTTAGGAAACTTTTTGGTTCTATCCTTCCTCAATAGAAATGGTACAGCCTTGCTGCATTACCGTGCTGTATTTAATTCAGTTTCAAACTGGATTAAATAATAATTAAAAAAAACAGAATCAATTTTTAAAGCTACATGTGCTTTCTCCATGAAGAGGCTGCAGTAAAATTATATTTAGTAAAAAGGACCAACTCCACAAGCAGTGGTCATTTACTGCAACTAACATTGTGGAGGTAAAATTTTCTTATTAGCAATATAATTTGTTTATATACACTCAAATGTTGGTTTTTTTATATCCACAGTTAGTATAAGCAGTCCACTGAGCGCTCTGGGGAATGGTTTAAAGTGCACAATATTGAATACTGTGCTTTGGAGGTTTGAACCTCACCGGAAGTACAACGGGCATTGTAGTGAAAGAGAAAATAAAATTGGAGTAACATTATACCAGTTTAGCAGGTCATGCTTTAACGAATCAGGAAAAGACCTTGGCAGAAAGCTGCACGGCTGAAGAAAAAATTGAGAGCTATTCAACTTATAAAACTTTCAATGAGGTATCATTCCAAACAGTGGGAATTTAGATTAAAAAAACAAGGAAGAGAAGGGGGAAAAAACACAAGGTCCAAAATGAAAATTAGCTTACTCAATCCTGAAACATAATTGCATTCTAATAACCCATATAATTCCTGTGTGTACTTAAATGTGTGGGGTTGTTTCTGCACACTTCTAAACTATAAAGAATTAGCGAAATTAAAGGAAATTTAATGGGATAATGTACTTTTCAGATTCACACAACAGCATTTTCACAGAACAGGCAAAATTGAAGCTAGGATTTTAAATCCCAAGGCCAATGAATTTGTCCACCCAGAGTTTAGTGGAACTCAGTAAATCAAAAAGGATCTATGGAAATAATCCTATTACGTCACCAAAGTAAGAGAGGGAATAAAGTTTAATAGGAGGGCATGGGCATGGGTATATTTAATGAAGACGCATCATCAATGCAGGCTACCCAAACTAGAGAGCCCTCTGCCACTAATTAAACTGCTACTAACTTGTGATTGGAGGGTAGCAGACAAATTTTCAGGCATTCCGCCAGATGATTCAGGATTGAATGGTGCTAGCATCACTGGCTGCTGGGAGCTCCTTGGTCACCCTACTCTCCTCAGCAAGTTAATAACTTACCTTGGTAGGGACTGCTGGCAGCCTACCCAATATCCTGTCTCCCTTTCTTTCATGGGAACAGACTCCTGGGAAAAATGCCCGGCTGAAAAACAACATTTCCCAACTCATGACCTAAGAGGTGGTCAAGAGATATAAGCTGGAGTCCTTGGGTGGTGTAACGTGAAAACTCATTTTGCTCTAGTCCTTTCTCCTTGTTGCAAATGGAATGGCTGGAGCCACAGCAGCCACCTCAAGATGCTGAGGATGGAAGCCACATATTAAAGATGGAAGAATAAAAGATAGAAGGTCCTAGGTTCTTGATGACACCAGGGATCCACCTTACCAGACCTGAGTTGCTTTTCTCCAGATATTTTTAATGAGAGAAAGAAACGTCTTTTTTTTGGGTGTGGGGGGGGGAGGGGGCACCTGTTTATTTGACTCTAGCTATAAACAGTAAGTTCTAGAATTTCTGTGTTGTAAAGACTTTTAAAAGCCATCAAGTGTAGTCCCTGGACCACATGAGAGTGTGAGGGAGGGAAGGAGGAAGGGAGAGAGGAGAGAGAGAGACATTGGTGAAGAACTCGTGCTCAGAGCAGACCGCTTGGGTTCAAATCCCACCTGTCACTAGGTCATTGTCTGACTTTGGACAAATTACCTCAGCTTCACTGTGCCTTGGTTCCCTCAGCTATAAAATGGGGATGAAAGTGGCACAGACCTCAGAGTTACTGCAAGGATTAATCACTTAACAGACGTGTGGCACAGGGCAATCCCTCAACCTCTGTCAGGTGTTCCTACTGCTCCCGAGGTCCCCGTGGTGCAGGCTCACTGTCTCCTGGGGCTGGACATTCCCTTTAGCAGGAGACTTAGGAAGTTGTTTCTCAGGATGAGTAAGCACTGTATTCCCATCGCTTAAGGTGGTCTGTCTGAGATCTGCTTCCCCAGGCCATCATGCACAAGTTTAATTCGTTTTTTATACAGAAACCCTTCAAGTATTTGAGGACAACCATCCTGAACCGTCACTCCTCGGGCTAAACACCTGGAGTGACTCTGAGCCTCTGGATGTGCTTCAGCTCGTTCTTTTCCTTCTTAAATGTGACTCCAAAAAATGAACGCAATATTCCAGGTGTACTTCTGTTCTTGTGACATATTCTTTGACCTAACCACGTTCAGCACATAACGAGCTCATGACCTCTACGTTGTTGTCACAAATTTTACTCCTTGTCAATACTAATGCTTTCCTGTCTCCAATTAGTTCTGCTTTGCTGGATACTAATATTGCTGCCGCTTCCAATAGCTCTTCGAACTTGCTTGACACCTTTTGCTGGGGCACTTTTAACTCTCTCTTCATTTTAAACTTTAGGTATCATTTTGTTACGGTATTTCTCTTGTGTTTTGAATTCTGTGTAAAAACGGAGCCTTGGGCTTACAACAGGACAGTTTAAAATCATGACATTCACTGTTAAAAGTGTCGTAGTTTTTCCTTATACCATTCCAGTTTACACTTTCACATGGAAGTATTGTGGCTGTTTCCTTCGTTTTCTTCCCTTTGATTACATGAATGATGTTTTCCTCTGTTGTAGCTTCTCTGGTGTTTGGAAGGCCAATTTAGTTATGCTGTTCAAAAGCATTCTTGACCTTATTTCCTCGAAATTTAAGAGTCAAGACCGAAGCATCGTATTTGGGTTTCCCCCTCGAAGACCTTGCTGTTCCTCCCTGGTCGCCTTGCTCCCTGTTTCCAACAACTTGGTCTCAATTCGATTACTTTAGATTAGATTCATTATAGCCTATTTTGCATCTATTCTCAGATTTACAAAAATCATTAAGATTACTTTTTATATTGTTTGTGGTGCTTGCCATTTGTCTTTTTCTTCTCTGTCTCAGTTATTCAGAGTACATGTTAAAGAACAGGGAAGATCATTTTTCTGAGGCCTTGCTCATAAAGAATGGCTTTTTGTTGTCCTTAAATAGGAGAGACTTAGCTTGGCATATAATTATTGAATTGCCACATTTTCTTCAAAATTCTGTGTGGCTAGTTTTATTTTTTTATGCCATTTAATGCTGGAGAGGTAATTTTTTTTTCTTTTCTGTTTTTTTAAATTGAGGTCACAATGGTTTATAACACTATAAATTTCAGGTGTACGTCATTATATTTCGACTTCTGTATAGACTGCATCGTGTTCACCACCAAAACTCCAGTTTCCATCCATCACCCTATATCTGTACCCTTTACCTCTTTGCCCTCTGGCAACCACTAATCTGTCCTCTATATCTATGTGTTTGTTTGTTTATCTTTCACAGATGAGTGAAGTCATACGGTATTTGTCTTTCTCTGTCTGAGTTATTTCACTTAGCATAATACCCTGGAGGTCCATCTAGGTTGTTGCAATTGGAATGATTTTGTCTTTTTTATGGTTGAGTAGTATTCCACTGTATATATGTACCACATCGTCTTTATCTATTCATCCGTTGATAGGCACTGGCTTTGCTTCCAAGTCTTGGCTATTATGAATAATGCTGCAATGAATATAGGGGTGCATATATCTTGTCAGATTAGTGTTTTCATGTTCTTTGGATAAATACCCAGAAGTGGAATAGCTGGATGATATGGCATTTCTATTTTTAGTTTTTTCAGAAATCTCCATCCTGTTTTCCCTAGTAGCTGTACCAATTTAAATTCCCACCAGCAGTGTATGAGGGCTCCCTTTTCTCCACATCCTCTCCAACACTTGTTATTTCTTGTCTTTTTAATAATAGCCACCCTGATCGGTGTGAGGTGCTATCTCATTGTAGTTTTGATTTGCATTTCCCTAATAGTTAGTGATGTTGAACTTCTTTTCATGTGCCCTTTCATGTACAGATTTTCATCTCTAAATCTTCTTGGAAAAATGTCTGTTCATATCCTCTGCCCATTTTTTAATTGGGTTGTTCATTTTTTGTTGTTGAGTTGTATCAGTTCTTTATATATTTTGGAAATTAACTCCTTATTGGACATATGATTTGCAAATAGTTTCTCCCAGTTGGTGGGTTGTCTTTTCATTTTGTTGATGGTTTCCTTTGCCATACAGAAGTTTTTTAGTCTGACGTAGTCCCATTTATTTTTTCTTTTGTTTCCCTTGCCTGAGGAGACATGGTATTCAAAAAGATACTGCAAAGACTGATGTGGAAGACCATACTGCCTGTTTTCTTCTAAGAGTTTTATGGTTTCAGGTCTTACATTCAAGTCTTTAATCCATTTTGAGTTAATTTGTGTGTGTGGTGTAAGATAATAGCCTACTTTCATTCCTTGGCTTGTGGCTGTCCAGTTTTCCCAACACCATTTATTGAAGAGACTTTCATTTTTCCATTGTGTGTTCTTGGCTCTTTTGTCAAAAATTAGCTGTCCATAGATGTGAATTTATTTCTGGGCCCTCGATTCTGTTCCATTGATCTGTGTGTCTGGTTTTCTGCCAGTATCATGCTGTTTTCACTACTATAGATTTGTAGTACATTTTGAATTCAGGGAGTGTGATATCTCCAACTTTGTTCTTTTTCTCAGGCCTCCTTTGTCTATTCAGGGTCTTTTCTTGTTCCATATAAAATTTTAGGATTCTTTGTTCTATTTCCATGACAAATGTCATTGGGAATCTGATTGGGATTACATTGAATCTGTAGATTGATTTAGGTAGTACAGACATTTTAACTATATTCATTCTTCCAATCCATGAGCACAGACTGTCTTTCCATTTCTTTATGTCTTCTTTGAATTTCTTTCAATAATGCTTTATAGTTTTCAGTGTAAATGTCTCTCACTTCCTTGGTTAAGTTTATTCCTAGGTATTTTATTTTTTTTGTTGCAATTATAAATGGGATTGTATTCTTGATTTCTCTTTCTGCTAATTCATTGTTAGTATATATAAATGAAATTGATGTTTGCACGTTGATTTTGTACCCTGCAGCTTTACTGTATTCATTAATTATTTGTAATAGTTTTTTGGTGGGTTCTTTAGGGTTTTCTATATATAGAATCATGTCATCTGCAAATAGTGACACTTTTACTTCTTCCTTTCCAATTTGTATCCCTTTTATTTCTTTTTCTTGCCTCATTGCTCTGGTTAGGACTTCCAATACTATGTTGAATAAGAGTGGCAAGAGTGGGCATCCTTGTCTTGTTCCTGTTCTTAGAGGAATAGCTTTCAGTTTTTCATCATTGAAGATGATGTTGGCTGTGAGTTTGTCATATATGGCTTTTATTTTGTTGAGGTACTTTCCTTCTATATCCTTTTTATTGAGAGTTTTTTCATAAATATATGTTGAATCTTGTCAAATGCTTTCTCTGTGTCTATTGTGATGATCATGTGATTTTTATTCTTCATCTTGTTAGTGTGGTATACCACATCGATTGACTTGCAGATGTTGAACCATCCATGCATCTCTGGAATAAATCCCACTTGATCCTGGTGTATGATCCTTTTAATGGATTATTGTATTCAATTTGCTAATATTTTGTTGAGGATTTTTGCATCTATGTTCATCAGTGATATTGGCCTGTAATTTTCCTTTTTTGTGTTGTCCTTGTCTGGTTTTGGTATCAGGATAATGTTGGCTTCATAAAATGAGGTAGGAAGCATCCTGTCCTCTTCAATTTTGGGGAAGAGTTTAAGAAGCATAGGCCTTAAATCTTTTTTGAATATTTGGTAGAACTCTCCAGAAAAGGTGTCTGGTCCTTGGTTTTTGTTTTTGGGGTGGTTTTTGATTACTGTTTCCATCTCTTTACTTGTGATTGGTCCATTCAGATTCTTTATTTCTTCTTGATTCAGTTTCAGGAGGTTGTATGACTCTAAGAATTTATCCATTTCTTCTAGGTTATCCAATTTGTTGGTGGATAGCTTTTCATAGTATTCTCTTATAATCCTTTGTATCTCTGTGGTATCTATTGTAATTTCTCCTCTTTAATGTCTGGTTTTATTTATTTGAGGCTTCTCTCTTTTTTCCTTAGTAAGTCTAGCTAAGGGTTTGTGAATTTTGTTTATCTTGTCAAAGAGCCAGCTCTTAGTTTCATTGATCCTTTCTTCTGTTTTTTTAGTCTCTATTTCATTTATTTCTGCTCTGATTTTTATTATTTCCTTTCTTCTACTGACTCTGGGCTGTGTTTGTTCTTCTTTTTCTAGTTCTTTTAGGTATAGTGTTAGATTGTTTACTGAGATTTTTTTTGTTTGTTGAGGTAGGCCTGTATTGCTATAAGCTTCCCTCGTAGTACCAATTTTGCTGTATCCCATATGTTTTGGTAGGTTTTGTTTTCATTTTCATCTGTCTCTAGGTATTTGTTTATTTCTCTTTTGATTTCTTCATTGACCCAATAGTTGTTCAGTAGCATGTTGTTTACTTTCCACGTAGTTGTGACTTTCCAAGCTTTTTTCTTGTAGTTGATTTCTAGTTTCATACTATCGTGGTCAGAAAAGATGCTTGATGTGATTTCAATCTTCTCAAATTTATTGAGGTTTATTTTGTTTCCCAACATGTGGTCTATCTTTGAGGATGTTCTGTGTGCACCTAAGGAGAACGTGTATTCTGCTGCTTTTGGATGGAATGTTCTATATATACCTATTAAGTCCAGCTGGTCTAGTGTGTCATTTAAGGCCAATATTTCCTTGTTGACTTTCTATCTAGATGATCTATCCATTGATGTAAGTGGGGTGTTCAAATCCCCTACTATTGTTATGTTGTTGCCAATTTGGAGATGTAATTTTTTGACGCCTGTCTTATTTTTGTTCTTTTTGAGGGCAAGGGATCAATAATCTGTTCTTTTTCTCTTGAAGTTTGGTCATTTTTTTCCCTTATCATTCTCACAAAACCAAAATTTCCTCAGAATATAACTAGCTGAGAAAATTTTTCTTTTATTTTGCCTGGAATGTGGTCAATTGGGCAATATGTCTTTTAGATAAGGAAAGTTTTCTTCTAGCATATCTTTATTGTCTCTTTTCCATTTGTTTGGACCAATTATCTACATGTTGTCTCCATGTCTATCATATCTTTCATATCATATCTTTCTATCATATCAGAGCCTTGTCTCCTGTACCAAATGTATCCCTTTGCCCTTTGCTTTTTCCCTCCAGAGGAACATTGTCCTTTGTCTTCAGCATCATCAACTTTCTTACAGCAGCAGTCCTGTCTCCTGATGGGGATTTAATTTCAATCCTTTATTACTCACCCATCTCCCTCTTCATCTAATCCTGAGGTCTTCTCAGCTCAGCTTCTGCTTTTTAGATGGCTTCAGCTCCAATTTCAGAGGCTGGGTGATCAACTTGTCCTGAGGATAATACATAGTTTCCTGTAGGGTGTGTGTGTATCCTGCATTTTGAAATAATTTCAAAAGTATATTCTTTCTCCAATTTTTCCGGATGTTGTTCTCTTTCTTTTATTCTATGTTATCTTTTTGTTCCAGTTGTTCCTTGCTGCACAACAAACTCACACCAAAACTTAGTGGTTTAAATAAGCATTTTATTACTTTTCATGATTTTGTGGGTCCGAAATTTTGGTAGGGCTTGGCTGGGCAATTCTTTTATTCCAAGTGTTACTGGCGACATTCACCTGCTGGATGGTCTGGTCTGGAGGATCCAAGATGTCCTCACTCACATGTCTTGAGCCTTGGCAGGGATGGCTGGTCTCAGCTGGAATTGTCAGTTGGAGAACCCATGTTGGCATCTCAAGCACAGTGATCATAGGGTATCAGACTTCTTATGTGGAAACTCAGGGCTCCAGGAGCCACTGTTCCCACAAACAAGGAGATGCTGCATAGCCCTTGACCCAGCCTCCAAGTTGCACCACAACACATCACTTCCTTTGTACTCTATTGGTCGAGGCTGTCACAAGCCTGCCAAGATTCAAGGGGAGGAGATGTAGACTCTCAGATTGGAGAAGCGTCACAGAATTTGCAGCCTTGTTTTAAAACAAGCCTTGGTTATTTTTTTAAAGATTGGCACCTGAGCTAACAACTGTTGCCAATCTTTTTTCTTTTCTTGCTTTTTCTCCCCAAATCCCCCCAGTACCTAGTTGTATATTTCAGTTGTGGGTCCTTCTATTTATGGCAGGTGGGATGCTGCCTCAACATTGCTTGATAAGCGGCGCCATGTCTGCACCCAGGATCCAAGTTGGCGAAACCCTGGGCCACCAAAGCATAGCACATAAACTTAGCCACTCAGCCACAGGGCTGGCCCCACAATCCTTGCTTTTAAAGTTACTTTTCTTTGACCTCATGCTGTTATGTTCCCCCTTAGTCATCCTCAAACACAGTGAGGTCTCTTCATGTTAAATGTTGTCAAATGACAAGGGGAAGCACCTTTCTCAGGTCTTACCAGACTGGCACATTGGTGTACACAGCTCTCTCTTCTACCCATTCATAGCAGGCTCTCGCCTGGGGCTGCACCGACCTAGATGCCCTGCTCTTATTTACCCCATCTAAGACATAATTCACCTCTGTGGAGACCACATCATATTGCTGACCCACATCAAGCTCACCATAACTAAAGTCCCTGGCTTGCTCTCCCACTTGGTTGGATGTTCTTGCCCCACCTGCTGGCTTCCAGTGAGTGTTACCTCTTTGAAAGTCCCTGCCACAGTCTTCTCATGGTCAATGCCAGACTCATGTGACTTTGAGTTGACAAAGATGACAACTTTTTGAGATGACCCAAATCCAGGTGTAGGGCATAAATCTCTCCATATCTCCATGATTCTTCACGAGTCATGGAGAGTGATTCAGGGACCTCATTTGTAAGCCCTCTCAGAGTGACTTTCAAAACCAGCATGTGCTCCCCAATAAAAATAATCAAAATTGATAGGCAGCACAGAGAAGGGAGTTGGAGAGTACTGGAAGTGAGCTGGATAAATCATCTTCCAAAATGGGAAGGTCACAGGTAATCTCAGAAGTTGATAGATCACAACTTCTACAAAGACATTATTTGGAGTTCTGGGGGTAACCATTGAAGAACTAACAACAGAAATGCCTCAAGGGGGTTGCCCCTGGAGAGAAGGCTTGGAAGTAAAGACCAGCCCTCCTCACATGCAACCTTGCAGCACAATTTAATGTTTTACCTTGTGCATGGATTTTCTGATAAAAAATTAAGTGATATGTATTTGGATATCAAAAATATTTCATAATATTTTCGAATAATACACTCCATTTAAAGGTCTGATTAGAGGTTAAGGTTTGTAGTTATATTTTATAATGGGTCATCTTCTTCCTTTGAGTTTAAGTTTTATTTTCATCATTTTATTTTTTAAAAATAAAAATCACAAAATTGGGATGAAACCATGAGAGAGTTGAGGAGAAAGAAATAGGAACAGAAAAAAAGCTGGAAGCTCCCCAGTGAAGTCAGCTGCCTTTTTTATATCACTCTATGTACCTTTAATTTTTAGGTCCTTCTGGAAAAATTGAATTCGAACTCCCTTTATCATTTCTTCATTTCATTTTTCCCATTGTAAAAAGGGCAAGAGCTTAATGTGCCACAGACTAAAGCTGAGGGGCAGCTGGACACACATGAGCAGATGCCCGAGTCTCTGGACAGCTGGCTGGGTCTTCCACTCACATTTTCCAAAGTCTGCAGTTGCAGGCAGCAGCTGGAACTTGGCGGGGCAGGTGAGGGGGGGCAAGCTAAAGGGGTGGGTGGTGTTTTCTTCGGATTTAATGTTTTAAAAAGAGGAATACTTAAGTATCAAAATGAAGATATTTCTCCAGTCTCTTTTTATCCTTTAACTAGGAAAAAAAAAAATCCTTTCAACACTTTGAGAATTGGATTTCTTTAAAAAAAAAAAAAAAAGAAGCAGAAGAAAGAAAGAAAAGAAAAGAAGTTACTCAGAGGCTGATCCCAGCCTCCACTCTCAGGGTGTCCATGCACTGGCACCGTCGGCCTCACCTGGAAGATGGTTAGACCTGCAGTATCTCAGCCACGCCCCATCTCTGCTCAGAATCTGCATTTTAACAAGATGCCCAGGGGATGTGAGCACATTTCAGTTTAAGTTCTGCTCTAAGGTACAGATGAGAGATTCTAGGTCAAAAAAGTTCAGGTCAGTGGTTCTTGGCCTTAGTGTAGAATCATCAAGGAGCTTAAAAAAATACTGATGACTGGGTTCCACCCCAGAGTAACTAAAACAGAGTCTCTGGGGGCCGGGCCTGGCCACAGGTGTATCAGAAGTGCCCCAGGTGATCATGATGTGTAGCCAAGGCTGAGAACATTGGGTAAGTGAGGCATGGAGTTGGCCGGCTGCCTGCCCCCAACCATGCAATGCCTCCTCCTGGCTCAGCAATGTAAAGAAAACCTGCACACACATCCCCGTGTCAAATGCACGGCTGTTCATGAGATGGCCTAACTAAGATAGTACCAGATTAAAACACAGCAGCACCTGGGGTGGGGGTGGATTATTCCATACTTGTCAGGAACAAACCCACCACAGGGAGGCCTATCCAGGTTCCCAGGAGAAATGCAATTAAAAGACCCCACCTTTGAGTTACAAGGCCAATCTCATTTCATTAAAGAGATGCCCTAATTCTGTGGACCACATGAAATGCATACGTATATTGCAAAGGGAGAATATTAAAATTTGCTGCCCCAAGACATTGAACAGTTTCAGCTGTATCCAGCATTAATTTCTTCAAGTGTGGCTTGAGAATTTAATCAAAATGGAAAGCATGGTCACTGGGTAATCAGTCACATCTCCTAGTTTTATAACTGAGAGACAAAATAAAATAAGGGTCGACAGAAGGTGCGCATGTTTGAAATACTTTCGCGTGAGCCCATCACCACGCCAAATGTTAGCTTCTTGAGGCATAAATTAATTTACCATAAATGCATGCTGGGTTGTATCTGGATTCTGCTCTGGTGAGCAGTAAGTGTTAGACTTTTGGACAACAGCTTAAAGAATGACATTTCTCCAACTTGCTGTGATTTTTATCCTCGAGCAGAATGTTTTTCTTGGAATGGATTTCCACGAGGGTTTCAGATACACTTCTGGTCCTGCACGGGCCTTGCAAGGGACTTTTAGGAATACAGAGTGGCAGCTGTCTGGGCAAGAAGGCAGGCTCTTTACCCTGAGAGCTCTTTACTGCGCCCCAGTAAACACATTAACAGTTAATCTCTGAGATCTCCGTGGGCGGCCTCACCTGGTACTGCTGCCCCGTGCAGAGGACAAGGTGGTCATAGAGCACGATTTCCTCTTTGGAAACCACGACATACTTGGCTGCTCGGTCTATGGCAGTCATTCTACCAACCACCACATTGACCCAGGAGCACAGCGACATCAACGCGTGATCTTTATCATTAAAACAGTGGCTGCGGAGAGAGAAGCTCCATCAGTGACATTTGAGCAGCTGACAGCAGGCATTAATTAGACATCTGGTGAGCTGGTTCAAGGCCCCTAGTGGGCCAAGTCTGCTCGCGCTGTGCGTTTACCAGGACTGAGGCTAGATACTAGGAGATTTTTTGTTATGAGACACTTAGTCACAAATTGACATCTTCCCATTAAAACTAAATTGTTCCGCCTGATGCAGGCCAGTTCACAACAGGGAGGATGTGTGTGTGTGTATCAATGATTATAAAATATATTCTTTCTTCTGCCTCTATTTCATGGTGGGTACAAATTTACTTCAGCTGTTGAATTGTCATATGGACCACTGACTCAGATGGAATGAGGAAGAAGAAAGAAGCATCACTGAAGATTCCCAAAGGCAGGGCTCAAGGTCCTGAATATTGAGAAACCCCTCCTATCTGCTAAGGCTTTTCAATAAATGACCCATTCTCAGAATTAGTGCATGGATTTGTGCCAAAACAACAAAACACATTTTATTTAGAGAGGACATGAGTTTGGGAATTAGGTTTGCAGCAAGTACAATCCTTGGAGACTTTTGGGATTTGCTCCACAGGGCCAACCAAGGTGATTTATGGAGAACTGGGCCTTCTACGAAAAGCAGGTCCAGGGTGAATGGGTTTTCTTCTCTGGGTCCCATGTGAGCACGAGCACCATACTGTAATGTGAGAAAAGTGGGTTTCTTGTGGCTTAAAGTTTATTTAAAGTGTTTTTTGAGGGTTGTTTGCAAAATTTGCTGAAAGGTTTGACCTCATGTACGTGACCTCTCAATGATCCTGTTCTGAAGATCAAGAGTGTAGGGTGGCAGAACAGTCAGTGTTGTGTTCAAATCTAGGGTGTGCTATGTCATGGTCTGTGTCCTTGCCCTGTTGCCGATGAGACTGGACCCTGGGGACTCTACATCCCCTTCCAATACTTCAGTTTCCTCCCCTCTCAACATGGGACAACTATCCCTCCCTTCTTGCCTCCATCATTGGAAGGGACGAACACGAGGATGTAAGAGACGCTGTTTTGTCAAGTGGGATGCATATGTGAAGGGTATTATTCTAAATAATATTAATGATACATAATCCTGTTTACTCTCCTTGGAGGCAAACAGGATTCTGAAGTGGTAATGGGAGAGCATTTTTTCTTTTTGATCCACACGTGAGTCTGCTCTCTCCACACAAAAAGAATCCTAGTAATGGATGTACATTAGACCCCGTTATGGGGCCTGTGAAAGAGAAGGGAGCGCTGGGCTTTGTATCTCTCCACGAAACAACACTTAAAAACAAGAAAATTTCTTCTTAATAAGAAAAGAAAATCAGAGGCTGGCCTGTCACAGGAAAATAACAGATAGTGAGATGAAATTCCCTTTTAAAAATCCATGTTGGTAGGTTTACAGAAGAGCAGGAAACTTCATTGATTTGGTACATTGATGAGAGACCCACAGAGGACTGTTCTTACTTCATAATAGGAATAGCACTGTCTGTCATCCAAGATGAGGAAAAATTAAATATAGTTAGTGTGCAGGGATTAGTCTTATGAGAATTTGCTTAAAGATGAAAGTTCTCAGGGGAAATTTGGGGAAGGCTAAGACAATGTTATTTTTAATGACAGTAGGACGGTAAAGTTCATAAGGTCAGAATGCATATTTCAGAGTTAAAATTTGAAGCTCTGTCCAGTGGGAACTGACAGTTGGGAACACTGGTTTTTTAGCAACCTGAGGGAGCACTGAAGAATGTGGGATGCTTACTTTTACCACCCGTTACTACACTGAATGACATTTCTCAGTTTAAAATATCACTGGGTAGGTGACTACTAGATATCTATTCTGGACATTACTATCCACTCTGGACCTTCTTTAATTTACCCACCAGGTAGGTAAAACTAGACACTGGAGACTTTAAGTGATATATTTCCAAACTTATTTCCTAAGAAGATTAATGAGCATCATTGGTTTTAACATGATAGAGACTGTCTCACAGCTTGTGACAATAGGAATACCTCCACTAGGGTTCTCTGGAAGAGAAAGAAGGAACCAAAGACAGAACATCAATGAAACTTCATGTTTCTCAAGTGAGCTTGACACTGACTTGCAAATAATTGAAAGGTTGTCTTCATAGAATATTCTGGAGACAGGTAATAAAGAGGAGAAAAAAGCACAAATGCCAGATGGGGAAATTTCTGGAAGAGGACACATGTGAAGAGTGACTAGCTTGTTCAAAGTTGCAGTGCTCCCCCACTAGTGGCCAGAAGACTCAGCCCAGAGCTTCAGGTGCAAAATCAGAGGCAAACTCCAGGGAGCATACCTAAGGATGATGCAGACCTGTGCTTCACAGACTCAGAACCCTTCAGAACTGGGAAGAACCACAGAGGTTTTCATAGAGGATTTATTGTGACACTCTCAGAAGAAGGAGCATCACAACTAACTCTCAGTTTTTCAAGGTTATTGTCCAATTAGTGGATTCCTCCTGCTTCCTGTCTCTCCTTCCCTTCCTTTCTGCTGTATCCCGGACATGTCATTAGCACCTCCACCAGATGCTGGACAGGGCAGGGGAAAGAAGACAAAAACTGGCTATTCAAAAACTAGTGACAACAAAAATAAAACACTGGTTAGGGGAGAGTTCAGAACTCGTATTTAGAGTGAGGAATTTAAATTATTAAGTCTATGGATGTCAATGCTCTTGTTATTTTTAAACTCCATGACCAGAGATCATTTCCTTTATTGGGGTGTGAGGACCATTCGAGAGGCAACATCCTGTTTACGTTTCCATTTGTGGTTTCTAAGAATTATGAGAACATGCAGTTACCCAGCAGAGGCATCCGGCTGTTATTCAGTCTCTCTCTGTAACCTGACTGAAAGAACTGCCGCGGGGACTTTTGGAGGTAACTTTCATCTATTCGACCTTATTTACTGAGCACTTGCTGTGTGCAAGCACTGTCCCAGATGCTGGGAACACATCGGTGAAGAAAAAGGCAAAAAAGTCCTCCCCTTGTAGAGTTTACATTGTTGAAGGATTCAGAACATAAAGAATAAAGATAATTTTAAAAGGCAAATTATATAATATTTAGAAGGATTTCAGTTACAAGAAAAAATTGGAGCAGAGTACTGAGGACTGGAGTGTGTTGGAGTGTTGGTCACAAATGAATGGGTGGTCAGGGTAGGTCTCACTGAAAAGTTGACATTTAAGCAAAGACCCCAAGGTGGAGACCTTCCTGTTGTGTTTTCAGAACATTAAGGAGGCTGGTGTGGCTAGAGTGGAGAGAATGAGGACAAAAATAATAAAAGGTGAGGTCAGAGAAATAAGCAGACAGGGATAGATTTTCAGTTGGAGCATTCTAGAACTTTCTGAGGATGGAAATGTTCTGTAGCTATGTTGTCTGATATGGTAACTACTAGCCACGTGTGGCTATTGAGCACTTAAAATATGGCTATGTAATTGAGGAGCTGAAATTTTAATCTCATTTAACTTAAATTTAAATTTAAATAGCCACATGTTGTTAGTAGCCACTATCTTGGGGAGCGGTTCTAGACAGTTAAAGAGTTTACACAGGATCACACCTTTCCCATAACACAACTAACATGGGGGCTAACACAAACTTTTATCAAGCTGAATCAATTAAATGCCTAGTAAGACATTTATCAATAACACCAACATTACCCAGAAATCACGTAATTTAGAAAGAGGGCAAAGAAGGAAAGGGGACGTACATGCACTTGTTGATCACGAGCTGATGTTATACTAATTTTAACCAAAAAATCCAGCAAGCTTGGCTTATCATACATTTTTCACAATGGAAAAAAAAAAGCAAAGCTCAGAGAAACCAAGTCCCCTTTGTGGCAGGGGCAGGGTCTGAAGCTGCATCTACCGGGCTCAGACCCATGCCTTTTTTACCACACACTACTTATGTCTTTCAAAAAAAAATCAAAGTGTACAGTCTGAAAAAGTATTAGGTCAAAATGAACCTGGTTGTGTTGGCAAGGAAGCTGTGGTTTTTCTCACTGTTTGAAGGCAAAGGAAGTCTTTCACAGAGGGAAGAAGATCCCTTCATCATGGATTCTAAAATGAACCCCCTGAGAGCGAACAATTTCCTTCCTCGTCGTTAGAAAAATTGAGACATTCTTTCTAGAGGCAGGAAGACTAATCATTCTTGGACCCATGTTTTGCTACAGGAAATTAAAATTAATAGAAGCTGTGAGATAATGAAATGGCATTTTCTAGAATGGATGTTTTCAAATAGTGATTCTATTGGGATAGAAACAAAGTTTGCCGGGTCTGGCATAGAATGTCTCTGGCTGATGAGCCCCTGACTACAAACGGCCAGGGGGATGTGAGACCCAGACCCCAGTGAGGTGCCCCACCTTCATCTCCCAACTCTGAACCTTGGGGGCATTGCCTGGTCTGGTGTAAATACAGTCACCAAGCTCCCCTACCCTGTAGCGGCACCCAGAACCTGAATGCAGGGGTGGCGGTGTCGGCAGGCTCCACCCGAGTTGTTTGGAACAGGGCAGCCGGCCTCCCACAAACACAAAAAGGCAGCCCAGCTCTGCCATTCACTTGTTCACAGATTTGTACTTGGATCTCCTGAGTGACATCTGAGCATCAGGAGAAAAGCCCGCCCTTTCCCCTTTCCAATCTGAAATCCACTATTAAATGGCACACAATTAGGACATTTAGGCCTCAGAATGAAAAAGCAAATAGAATTCATACTCGCTTGCTAAGAACTTCCTTTGTTCAGTGCTCAGAAGTTTCTTTCCCGGGAGTCCGTGGGTTGAAATCAGCGTGAGGTTACTAAACTTCAGGTGAGAACTAAGGAGAAAGACACAAAACAAAACACAGAGAGGTGAAGCACAGCTCAGGGAAGGATTATTATAATTCAATTTCACTTTATGTCACGTGGCATCCAATTGGTGGATTTTTCTTTGAACCTAGCAACACTTTTTGCACAAACCTTCAAACAGAACCGACCATTCAAAGGAAAAGAGGAGGATGGCACTGGAGCTGCTAATGGTAGAAACTTCCAAAAGCTACAACAGGGTAATGGCAGACACTGTTTAATTTTTAAAAATTTGCTTCTCAAAGTAAAACAAAATCAAGCACAAAAATTGGGAGGAGGGACGTAAATTTAGTATAAGTTAATGCAAAGTTCGAATTTCAGGCTACCTATAAGAAACTGCTTGGAATTACAACCACCACAGCTAAAACTTTCCGGGCGCCTACTGTGCAAGCCTTCTGCATGGCCCTTACTTAGTCCTCCCAGCATTCCAGTGAGGTCGGTAATATCCTTACCCCTGTTTTATTACGTGGAACTGAGGGAAAATGACTTGCCCAAGACCATTCAGCTGGGAAGTCTGGAGGCTGGGCGTGATCCCAGGCTGTCTGGCTCCAGGGTCTTCTCGTCTAACCTCTGCCTCCACCACCCTGCTGACCCCAAATGGTTGAGAGGGATCCAAAGATCACCTAATCCTCTCAGTCAACATTAGTTTTATTACTTTCAGAGATATACAATTGCTCAAATCAGGAAACCAAAGTATCTCAGAGGAGAAAGTTCTAGAGGATTCCTTGTAAGAGCAAAACTGCCTTCTATCTGCATCAGGCTTTCCAGGGCCTGAGGCACGTTCATAGGCATTATCCTAGGGATTAATCTTCAAGACAATTTGTGAAGGGGGTAGGAACAAGGCTTTATTATCCGTATTTCATGTGGAAGAAAGTCAAGATTGGAAACAGTAGGTAATTTGTTCACAGTCATGAAGCTCATAAGCAGCAGGGCCTAAAGTGAAAGCCATGTCTTCTGACTCCAAGCAGCGCCCTCTAACCTGTCCTGAGGGAAATGTTAGGGGCACACCCAGCGCATGTAAGTGGAGGCTTCTGAGGCAATTATGAGCTTTTTTTTTTTCTTTTTTGAGGAAGATTAGCCCTGAGCTAACATCCATGCCCATCTTCCTCTACTTTATACATGGGATGCCTACCACAGCATGGCTTGCCAAGCGGTGCCATGTCTACACCCGGGATCCGAACCAGCAAACCCTGGGCCAAGAGAGGCGGGACGTGCAAACGTAACCGCTGCGCCATTGGGCCGGCCCCACTTATGAGCTTTAAGACCCACCCCCTGCGAGTATTAAATACTCCTGCTGCAAATTTGCCCTCCAGCTCGAGTCAGCAACGTATTATGGGTGAGCTGATCATTTCATGGACTTCAGGATGGTGAGAAAGATTTTTTTTTTCCCCTAAAATCTCCTCTTCGTTCACATCTCCCCTTAAACCAACCAAATGCCAAAAAAAGAAACCTTCACCAAGTCAGAGGAAAACACCTGCCCTCCTTTCTCAGGAGGAGATTGGAAAATGCTATCAGTTTGCTGACAATCTAAGTGCCACTAAAAGCGGGAGACTTTGGGTGATGGCATGGGCCGGCAATGTAATAAACTCAACTGCAGCTGACATTTAAAAATAGTTAAATATTATGAAAGGTTTTGCTCTAAAGTCTCTAAGGATGTGTGTCATTTAAGAATGAATATTCTTGTTTGGTACAAAGAAAACCGAGCACATCTTATCCTCTAATAATAAGAATAAAATTTTTGAATATGTTCAAATAAAATAAAGGTCACAATTAACCCCAGCTACTTATGGCTGCCAGTCTGCAAATGCACACCGATGACAGGCCTTTGATTTATTACCATTTAATGGAAAATGCAAATAATGATAATACATATTTATACTCACATGCAGTTAAAATTTATTTTGACTTTCAAGTCTATGTGACGGAAACGTGGTTTATGTTGTACTAATAATACAACTACATACAAGCCCTTCTTACATCTCTATGTGAGGAGAGGGCTTAGTAATTATCCAGCTACACTTTCTACTACAAAAACAACCCCTTTGGCACTGAATAATTTGAATTATCTAACAACATGGATCAAATGACTTGTAAGTTTACAAATTGCCACATTGTAGTATCCTGAATTATGCTATGATCCAATTAAAGATTTCTCAAAAAAATACGAGGGGGGCATTCTCTGGATTTTTATATATAAAGAAACCAGCTTTCCATTCCTTTCCTTTAGCCTCAGCCCAATTCCTTTCGCATCCTTCACTGTTCTGGTCCTTTTTCCAGTCTTCAAGTTCACTGCTTTAAACTTCCTTGTTCTCCCTGCCATCCCCCTTCCTCATTCTCAAGTGACAACATCTTCCACATCATAAAGAAAACAGAGGCCAGCCACCAAGCAACTCTCTCCCACTGTGTCCCTTCTTGCCGCCTCCAGATAAATCTACAAGACTGTTCTTTCATTCCCCCTGATTCATTAACCCTGTCTCCTCATCAAGTTCCTCTCCTATTTGTCCCTACCCCTAGACCAGCAAATATCCCTCACAACTGTTCTTAGGAAACCTGGAAGGAACCAGTCAGGTGCTGATAAGCTGGCGCCATGAAGTCAACAGGGGCCATGACCCTGCTTCTCTGCTTCCATTCTCAAAGTCACCTCAGTTCCAAGGTGGCTCCTGGAGCTCCAGGCATCACATCCTACATCCGCATTACAGGCAGAGGGAAAGAGGAATGGGTAGAAAGGGGTGCCCATTAAGGAGCCTTCCTGAAAGTTTTACACGACATCTCTGCTTACATTGCCAGAACTCAGTGACACGGCCATATATAGCAGCAAGGGAGGCTGAAAACGTGGTTTTCCAAAGAGAAACACAGTTTTTCTAAGAACCACATTGCCCAGGGCTCTGTTACTGAGGATAAAGTACAAAATAAATACTGGGAGGCAACTCGAAGTCTCTCCTCATGTTGACTCATGAAGGAAGGGCGGGCGGGGATCAGGGAAGATGCTTGTATCAATCATGGTCCAGGCAGGAAGTAGATGGCTGACTCCACAGGGTTTTATTGAATGATGGCAGAGGTGTGTACAGACTTCTAGAAACCAATAAGGGATGGGAGTCAACCAGGGACTAGCACTGGTGGGTGGGATGCCATTACTGACGCCAATCCTGAAGGAGGAAGGGATAGGGGAAATACAGACAGCCAGGGCCATGCAGGAGGCCCTATCCAGGAGCTACCGCCATAGAACATGCTGCCTGCGACAGCACTATCTTAAGGTTCTCTTTTATGACTGCTTTTTTTTTTACCAGCTCCTCCACCTTTGCTCATCTTTCCCTCACCAAGCTTCCCAGCCTTCATGCTCATCTCTGTGGGTGATGTGGTCTACCATCATGACTTCATCTTACATATTTATGCTATAGTTTTCTTCTGAGAGCCAAACCTAATTTCCAAATGTCTGTCAGTGCTAATGGGACTGCTCCCTGGGCATCCCAAATTCAATATGTGTCCAAACAAAGGTCTTTGTAACCCCATCCCACTCCTCCTTTATCTCCATCAAAGGCATGCCAACCAGCCATCTCTCAAGCCAGCAATTTGGGAGCCAACCCCAGACTCCTACCCTCCTTCTCACTTCCCACAACTGGTCACCATGTCTAGTCACTTTTACCTCGTCCATATCTCTTGAATGGCCCCCACCTGCCATTCCCAGGACACATTGCCTTAGCCCACCTTCTTGCCTAGAGAAATAGTCTCAGGGTTAGTCTCCCTGGCACAAATCTCTCTCCCTCCTGCCCATCTTCCACACAGCTACTGGAAAACTCTTTTTAAATTAAATCAGATCTCAGCTGTTCTGGTTTTCAAGTCTCCGTGTTTGCTTACCACTTTGGTAGCAGCAGAGCAGAGCAGCTAAGAGGGCCCAGGAGTCAGATGGCCTCAGCTGGACTCCTGGCTCTGGCACTTTCTAGCTTTTTGACCTGGGGCAGGTTATTTAACCTCTCTGTGGCTCAGTTTCCTAGCCCATGAAGTGGGAAAAACAGAACCTGCCATCTTCTAGGGATTCTGTGAGGACTAAATGAAATAGTATCTGTAAAATGCTTAGAAGTTTACATTTTCAATGAATGTTAACTATTTTATTAGCAAAATATGAAGTCCAAATTCATGAGCACAGCCTATAAGGTCCTTACGGTCAGGCCCTAAACTAACTCCTCAAGCTTCTTTGTAACATCAACCTTCCTGCGATTCTGTGAAGGTTCCCTGCCTCTTCCAGGCCTTTATATGAAATTATCACCAGCATGTCTATTTCTTTCTCCAACCTCAAATTTTTTCTGTAACAGTTACCTCTGTAATCTGATTTAGAAACATCCAGATATTTAATTTCTTAAATTTGTAACTATTTAAGAGTAGTGTCCAAAATCACGATGTTTATAATGGGCAATTCTGATAGATTTTGGCTCTTCTGAGGATGAAATATGAAGATAAAATGTTTAAGACTTTAATTTGATTACTTATGAATATTCAAAAAGTTCCTGCAAATGGAGTAGCGGGTGATGGGGTACCTCCTGGGTTCGGACACGCAGTAGATGAAACGGCAGGTACAGCAGAACCACAGAGAAGGCATGACTCCCAGCTCTCACGGTATTGGCTTAATGTATACAAACACTATCGAACATCACTGTGAGCCCTCTGCTCTGAAATCAAAGGTCACCATGTCGTGGAAAAAAAAAGTTCAAGTTAAGTGCTCAAGCCAATGAAACATTAAGCAAGTGCACCTGCATTTTCGAGCAGATAATTCCAGCGGGGATTTCACGTTGCTGTGGATACAGAGGGAGGAACAGCTCAAAGATACTCGTAAAGCAGAGAGGGATTAGAGTATCCAGGGAAATAAGTAAAAGGTATTGTGTTTCATCCTATGCTTGGGGAGAACAGCACAAAATTAGGTCTAAACATCCTCATCCTTCAAATAAAGAGAGTCACATTGCCAGTTTATGGTGAACATGATAAAAGAAACATAAAGCTTTTCACATTGCTTACCCTTCTGGGCGGTAGAGACCTGCCAACCTGCCAGGTGAATGCTGATTATTTTTATTATTTTTTATTTTTATGTTTTGCTGATTTTTTTTCTTTTTGGCATAGCAAGGGCAACCAAAGCAAGTGACTTAACTGTTTTCATTACTGCTTTTATTGGAACAAACAGACAATGTAGAGAGAAAATAATTATCCCCATCAATGTAAATGTTACAGTTTAATCCACTAGAGTCTCTGCTTTCTGAATTGTTCAAAACAATGACAAAAATGTTTGCCAAACGACAGTAAATCCTAGCTCAAGATAGGTATTTAACCTAACAGCATATTCTACTAATCAAAGAGTAACTCGGATTTAATTTGGTCCCAGTGACCACATAATGTCACAAAATTAATAATAAAATGCTAAAGGTGGAGTTTTAAAATTAGGAGTTAGGTGAACACCCAATATTAGATGAAAAATATAGGGCAAAACAAATGAAAACAAAATTTTTATTACAAATATAGAATAAAGAGAATCTACCAGTTTTTCCCTGAAAAATTTTTAACTTTCTTCAGCAATATTTTTTCTGTGTAGATCACAAAAGAGATTTTTTTTGCCAATATCCTTGGCTACTTCATTTTTATTGTATTACTAAAAATAACACGGCAGCTACATCTGTGGCCACACAGCTGTCAGTAATAGCATACTCTGACCTCCAGGGGGAGACCAGAGAGACATCTAAAGATGAGGAGTGGGATGAAGGATTCTGAGCACTTCTGGAAGGGGGAGACTGTTCCTGCGGAGAGGAAGAGGTGAAAAGCCCTTTCCCTAACCCTACTTCTCTCTTCTCTTGGGTGCCATCTTGCATGGCTCACCTGTTCATGGAAACCTCAGTGGGAACCAGGATGGGGCCTGGAGAAAGGGGCCAAACAGCAAATCTCTTATGCCTGCCTGACTCGAGGCTTGTGGCCTAGGGCAAGGGATCAGGAATCAACACTGGACCCAACAATAAGGTACATGCGTCTGCCTGCTGTGACCTCGGTGCTCTGTGGACTCTCCAGGGACCTGGAGGGGTAAGGGGCTGGAGGGATGGTCTGGGGATTTAGGATGTCAGATGAAAAGCTTATGTATCTCTGCATAAAAGTAGAACATAGATCCTCACTGAAAAAATGAAAATGAGTGTAATGTTTGAAATGTCTGTTGAATGAATAAGAATAAAATTTGGGAGTTCTGGAAAAATAAACTAAAATGAAATTTAGTTTTGCTTTATGATTTAGGGGGAATTATTAATGATCTTTTCATCTATACAGATATATATATATGAAGTAACGTCATCATACATTTATACTTTGAGCATATATTTATATACATTGAGCGTACACAAGCTGTAAATACCAAGATGGTAGCTACAAAAGACTAGTCAGTAACCCTTCAGATGTAAGAGATGGCAAAATATAAGCCACAAATCAATCAGTTCTGGGAATAATGAAGCATTATGGGAATTCAAAAAAGAGTGAGATCACATCTGGTGGGGAAGTTGAGGAAGGGTTTTATGGTTTGGGCAAACGCTGGCAGTTAGCAAGGCTTTATTAACACCACATGCGCAGGTTGCCTCATGCTGGGCAGACACATCTTCTTGGGCCTTCATTCTTGACGGCGATAAGTTAAGTATGAAGCTTTGTGAAATGCTTTCTACTAGGTCCAATTCAGCATGTAAATACTATGAACATGCGGTAATAACCTCAGCTATATAATGATTCATAAGTTAATAATTAGACCTAGTAAGCCCTGAAGTAATGATGTGAATTAGAAGTTATATGATTTGTTGAGAATTAGAAGATGTGGTTTGGAAAACAAGCCCATAAAAATAGGTTAGTTACAATGAGCAATTCTAGGGGGAAATGGGTTTCCTTATAGATAACACAGCCAATTTTGAGGAAATGTATACATAAATGGTTACTAAACCCAGCTGCATGTCAGAATTACCTGGCAAGTCTGTTAAGAATACATATTCCTGGGACCCCCCCCCCCCAGCCCCACTGAATTGTAACCCCAAGAATAGGGGCCCAGGGAACTGTATTTTTTTTTTTTAATTAATGTTATGATAGATTACAACCTTGTGAGATTTCAGTTGTACATTTTTGTTAGTCATGTTGTGGGTACACCACTTCCCCCTTTGTGCCCTCCCAGGGAACTGTGTTTTTATGACCAGCCCCTCCCCTCACCCCTGCCCCTGCAAGTAGCTCTGATGTGCAGAATTGTTGAGTCGGGAAGTTTTGCAATCTGCTGCTTATAGAAAGAGTTACTCAACACTAACCCCATGTCTAGGGGGCTGATTCACAACATTTTTCTCCACCACCATTTTTCAAAATAAAAAGGGAAATTCAAAGCAGTTTTTTTCGAGCCCAAGTGCCTTATGATGTTGGTATGTTGGAAAGATTCTGGTTATCCCTTTGAAAGGAATTATCTTCGGGGAACTACAGTTAGAGGTAAACAGTCTTCAGAAGCCGTGTGCTCAGGAGCCAGCCGTGCCTAAGTGCCCCCATTCCCAGAGAGGATGGCTACCTGGCACCTCTGTGGAAGGGCCCCCACGCCCATGGTCCAGGCTTCCTGTCCAAATTTCCACCCAATATCAAACGCTGCAAGAGGGGGGCCAGTGTGATACTTCCTTATTCCCTGAGTGTGCTTGGAGACACTTCTATGTGTTTGTACCAGGATAAAAGAATTTAGTGGGTGGGGGTTAAAGCCTTAATCCTCCGTCTGCGGAGAGGAAAGAAAGTGACCAGTGGCTTCAGAGCTGAGGTGGGCTGGGGCTGTGGCTGAGGGCGAGGAGTGTCCTTTGTCTTTTTGGAAGTGAGGCTGCATATGAGAAAGGTGGGGACAGTAGGGTGGAGATGGCATTGACCGAGTGGCATTGAAGACCCAGTGAATTCCTGGAGGGCTTGTTAAAACACAGCAGCAGGTCCAGGGTGGGACCTGAGAATTTGTATTTCTAACGAGTTCTCAAATGATGTCCAGGCTGGTGGTTCAGGGACAACACTTTGAGAACTGCTGCTGTAGGGAGAGAAAATTGAGAGGCTTCCAGGGTTTTGGGGCGCTCAGGAAAGGAGGGTAGAGTTTAATACAAGTTTCTGTGAAGGAAGTATATGATCCCAGTAAATACTTGAGAGACATGAGTAAAGACTGAAATCTTTGTCTTGGCCTTTTTTCTTTCTTTAATGCAGTGGAACTCCTAGACTTAGTGTGGGGGTACACTCAGGACCCCAAGACTTACATGATAAACTTGAGGTGAGTGAGTGGCAGAATAGAGGACTCAAGTATTCTCTAGCATCCAAATATCAAGAAGAGGCCTAAGAAACATCCACTGGCAGCCTATAAGGCAGTGAGGGGCAGTTGGAGCCACAGATGTGGCCCCTAAGACCGTGAAAGCCCTTGGTCTATGAGGGATCTGGATTTGTCCTCAGTCTCGTTGGAGAGAGAAAGGGGCAGCGCACAACTCCAGTTTCCTCTAGAGTCAAGCAGTTTTGCAAAATAGAAACACCACAGAGCATTGGGCTGCTTGCTAGGTCCTCCTGACTAAACCAGAGGTGGTGGCCATTTTAAGCAAACTCCAAGGGAATATCTTTGCCAGAGGAGCAGCTCTCACAAGGAGCTGATGCAGCTGCTGGCAGGAAACACCTCTGGTTCATCCCTAATCCTTGGGGAAGGGAGCATCTTCCACATTTACAAAAACCCTATGTCCCCATCACTTGCCTCATTGGAAAGACAATCCTGAGCTCTCACCAGGGATCCGGATATGCAAATTTAATTAGTGGGGAGGTGTCAGTCTAATGAGTATTGAGTGCTAAGCCTTTCTAGATGCTCTGCATATATTACCTTATTTACCCCTCACACCAGTGTGGGAGGAGAGATTTTGGGGTACTTCCCCATTACACAGGCAAGAAAAACGGAGGTTCACAGATTTGGATGATTTTCGCGGGCCCCATCAGTCATGGCAGAGCACTGACTCTCTCTGCTAGCTACACCCTAACTCAGCAGTTCTCAGACGCCGTGGAGGGGTATGAAAATGCAGAGCCCTGGGCCCCACCCGGTTTCCAATTCAATCCGTGCAAGGTGGGGCCTGAGTATCTGCACCTCTAACAGGTTCCCAGGTGATGCTGAAGGCTGCTGGTCCACAGACCGTGTTTTGAAAACTACTAACTTAACCTTATCTCGTTCCCAAAGTAGAAACAAAACATTTGCCAAGACAGGCCCCAAAGGCCATCGTTTTTCTAGCAAAGGTTCTTGGCAGAGTAGTACACCTGGGGCTCTCTTTAGAGCTGCAACAATGCCTGGGAAGAGAGCTGGCCACGAAATCCTCTCGTCACGGTCTTCTGTAGCCTTGCCTTTCTCTGCCTTTGTCTATGCCCACATGCTTTGTTAAAGGGCACCGGTGTGAATATGAAGAAAGGAGAACAGACTAAAGAAACTGGGACGGTAAGGACACTCTCACAGATGCTGTGGGGCCCGCCCACATGGCCTGCAAACAGCTCTGCCATCCTCATGCTTTCCTGCCTCTCTGTCTGGGGGCATCCTCTGACTGCGGAAGCTTGAGAGACAGGCTGGCAGAACAGTCCAGGCTGTCCATGCAACAATAAGGACAGGAAATGGTGGGTAAATACCCAGCTTCCTCACGCGGCAGAGGGACCCCTCCAGCTGAATCCCTCCGGGGGCCCCAGTTGCCCACAGTGACCTGCTGACAATGCTTTTGGGGGCTCTGTTGACTTTTCTCCCTTTCCCATCTCACCTCCCTGCTCTCTCAGGCAGTTCCCTAGGATCGCTCCCAACTAAACTACTCCCACCCAAATTCTTTGTTTTCAGCTTTTGAAGGAATATAAACCAAGACAGGTGCTGATGCCATCATTTCAAAATGATCTGATGGTAGAGGACGAAGACTGCGTGGGCAGGTCTATCACTCGGTCCACAGACGTGGTTTGCGCTTTGTGGGATCATAAATAATGCATTACTTACTTAACGCCCTTAACCCGAAAGAACCCACAAAAAATGACAATAATCTGATCCCCCAAAAAGGCCTAATATTGTTCAAAGAGGATTGCTTTTCTCTTGTTCTGGGAGTCTCTCCAGGGGGTCTTAGGAGATAAGAAAAGTTACCCTGAAACGAGCAGGAGTGGATACTTTGAGTAAATGAAGATATTTTCATTTAACCTTAGTTACATTTAAATATTGGAAGCAGGTTAGGAAACCTGATTGTGATTAGCAACACCAGAGAGCGTTCCAGGATATTATTTTCTGGTGACAGAGTGTCATATCCTTCTGCCTGCGAGGTGGGCCTCTGAGCCTAACACATAACTGTCCCCATCCTTCTCACCCCCACCTCAGCCACCGGAGGGTCTCTGTATCAGCCCCTGACAGGTCTCATTGTGATGCCAACATAACAATATGGCAAGATGCCACCCGCCCCCTTGATCTCTGCCTGTTCCCTAGGCACAGCGGAGGGCAGCACTGCACATGCCATGGGCCTGGCCACCACGCTGCATTCGCCTTGGTACCAAAAGGGCAATCAGAGAGAGCAAATGTCCATCAATTTATGCGGCAGAGACTGACAGTATGGAAGAATAACAATCATCAACCTGTTCACCAGGGTTTAGCTCTGAGATCAGCAAGTAAGCACTAACTATTTAATTAGTCACCTAATTAGTGACAGGCCACACTGAAGGTTTCAGATGTCCTCAGACAAATGCAAAGATAAAAAGCCTAATTAAGCTGCAAGCGCTCGGCTGGCTGCTGCCAGACCCCACAGCTGTGCCGGATATTGTGCGGTCCTGCACGGCCCGATAACAGGAGTTATGGTCATCCGGCCACAAATTGTAGCTTCACAAACATGCCTTCCTTGTTCCAAGCTATTCTTAGTTACCTCAACACACCCGATCAGATGAGGGATCAATGTCTAGGTTGAAAATCGGAAACTTCATCCTTTGGTGAGAATATCTGGTCAGTTTTTTGAGAAACCTCTTCCCAGTGGTGGAAGTGGGAGACAAGGGCAAGCCCAGGTTTCAGCGCTTTCTGTGAATCAAGGTGTGTATTTCTCTAGTCACTCAAAGGGTCATCATCGGGATGCCAGCCGGGGCTGCTTTCAGGTATTGCCACCCCAGGATTCATTGATGCATTTTTCTAGTGCCGTTACAGGCACATCAAGAGATTCTTTACATCAGAATTGAATTAGGAAGGATTTTAAAATAACGGATTAAAAGGAACTGCTCCATAATCAGGAATAAAGAATGTAATACTCAGAAGCATAGGGACACATGAACCGAAACAGAATAAAATCATAACTGCTTCAGCTCAGTGAGATGATGCCCGAGAGACAGTGAAGAAGCTGTTCTGTATAATTCTGGAAAATATCTATCTATCTGGAACACTGACTGGGGCAGGGCCTGAGGTTCTGTGTTGATAATGAGCTCCCAGGCGATGCTGATGCTGCTGGCCCACAGGCCCCACTTTGAGTAAAAAGGACAGAAAACATAAGATGAGTTTGTAGACCTGGTTCCTGCCCCTTTTTTGGTATAGCATTTCCATATTTCTTTTTGAAGATGATTTTGGAGTACTTCTCTGGAAAGCCTGAGATATTCAAAGTATTTCATTTGCAGAGTTCAGCAAGGCTAGATTTGATGCACAAAGTGGCTGGTAAAAATACGACTTTCTCAGCTTTGTGGAAAGAGTCCTCTTGTGTTCCTGAAAGAGCTTTCAGACTTCATTGCAAAGCCCTCCTTCCGGAAACAGTGCTCCCTTGACGGATGATAGAAGCTCACCTCCCAACGCAGCCTTTGATCTAAGAGCAGGGAGTTCCCTTTAGACTTCTAACAGGCTTCGTGGAGGTCCTAGCCTGATAGCACCTCCAGGGTGGTAGGACCGTGGGGGGTGCCCTGCTGGGACCCTCCATCCACACAGTGAGGAGGGCAGGACCACCTGTCAGGGCCACAGCACTTGGCAGCAGAGGTGGGCTGACGGCCGAGGATGAGTTCTTTCTGCTCTTTCCAGTGGCTGGGTTTTTAGAGAGTCTTATTAATAGAAGTACTGAGAAGGATAATGTATATGAAACACTTATACTGCCCAAGCCAAGAACTTTCAGTTCCAAAGAGCCAGGGCAGCTGAACGAACACAACCTATCAATCAGGAGAACGGCAATTTTAAAATAGTTCAGATCCATCACTTGAATGCCTTGGGCTTGGTGAAGAACATAGATAATTCACAGGAAAATGTCTTAGGAGCTGCCTTTCCTTCCAATTCACTGCCCTCTACATCATAGGATGAGCAGAGGTTTCCTCCTCTACACTTTCCGCCGAAAGAAAGCCCCTCCCCTGGTCCTGGCTCTGCACCTGCTGTCCTTCCCCTGCTCAGCTCCTGGTTCCCACCGTGCGATCCATGCCCTGGAGGGACAGGTGATGGGGAAGGAAGGCCAGGATGCCTATGTGGCCAGAGCCCACAGTGGCTGCAGGAGGGGGTGTGGGGGCCTGAACATGCTTTCTCCTCAGCTCCCTATGGAGTTGCTTGGGCACAGTGCCCTCAGAAGACAAATTCCCAAGATCCATGGCGGGGGCGGGGGGAGGGCACAAATTAGTTGAGCCTCAACCCCACCCTGAATTATTCTCCCCCTTCCCCCCGCCCTTCTCCACCAGCCAGTCAGGGACCTGGGGAGGGCTGGGCTGATGGAGATTGCAGAAAGCTCTAAGCGCAGGGCCGCCACTCCTCAGGCCAGTGCTGGAGGATTCACCAGGACGAGGAGGATGGGGAGAGCTGCTGGTATGTGTCCCTAGCAAAACACTTGTCACACATGTCACCTGGCATGGGAGGGCCCAGGAGGACTTGCCCTAGTAAGGACAAGAAGAGGATGTAACCCACAGGACTACAGTCAGACAAGAAGATGTGTCCATACCGACGTAGCTGTGGCTGGGTAGCAGCTGAGGACCACAGAGACTGTCGTACCGAAAACAATCCAAACATCACGCTCGCTACTCCCTCCTTGCACGGAGCTTGTCTCCCAGTGCATTAGTTGGTGACTTTGGTCAAATCACGTCAGCTCCCCGCTAGCACCTTAGCACTTGGAGGGTGAAGCATGTGACAAGGGAAAGGAAATCATGCAAGGACTGCTTTTGGTGTCCACTGAAGAGGAGATCAAAGGTGCTTTGTGATTTTTTGCATGTAAATAATAGAAGAACAAAGAGTTGTGTCTGTTTTGTCAGTGAAAGACAGGATTACCAGATTTTTTGGAAAAAGCCAGATTTTTCTGGAAAAAGAAGTCGCTATACTGGGCCTCAAATGGATTTTCCAGGAACTCTGTTGCCCTAGCTGAGTTGGATAATGCAGTGCAGGAGCACAAGAAGGGGGAGTTTTCTAACTCTCGCCTCCGAAATGTGGATTTAATATACATTGGGGGTCAGTGTTTGGTGAAAACTCTTTCTTCAATTTCATTCCAGCTCAAATCATTTATAAATTCTAGTTCAAGTGGCAGTTAAACTGGTAAAGTAAAATATGCAGCAGGTTACTATGGTGACTGCTAATTTAAAATAATTAGAGAAAATAATGAGAAAACTATTTCCTCTCTTAAGGATTAGAGATCTGTAAACTGATGCCAGTGTATTTTTAGTGTATGTAATCTGCGTAACGATGATAGAGAATTATGAGTAATTTAAAATGCTTTAAAAAGCTCTGGGTGATTGAGGAATTTAATCAACCAAGTACTTATAACAAAATTTATGCTTGTCTTTATTAAACCTAAGTTGATTCCACAAAAAGAAAATTATATGTATATAATGTAATCATTTTAAATAAAACATAATGACTAAGTATATAGCTAAATTAAGATTTAAGACCTGTTTATGATAACTTCTTGACTACTATCATTTCACAACTCACCCTGATAATTCATCATTCAAAATGGTTGCACATAACTTGCTGTTCAGAGTCTTTGATAAAGAGACTCATCAGAACAAGTGACCCCTCAGACTATCGTGTGGCATCCACAGGAAAATGGATATTCCTGGGCACTTCTCATCATTCCCTTCTTGCCATGAAAGTTTGCTGTAGACTGACAACAATATTGAAAACCTATGAACCCTGTTGCTATTTTCAATAGTGACATGAGACTTATTCTGGTTAACTAAGGGTATGTTCCAGATAACTGAACAAATTGGCTGGAAAGTGAAAAAAATCTTTATCTGGTTAATGTGACGTCAAATGAGCAAAATAACTATTTGGGGTTAGGTTGTCTCCACATGATCCAGGCAAAAACCCTTTTAGGGGTCATTTCCTCCATCTCTTTCCTTGTCTAACATTTCACAACTTAGCTGGCTTCCAGAGGAGTCACTGGGGAGCTGCTCTTTCCCATCTTCCGCTTACCTCTTAGCACCTGCAGTTTTGAACAGTAGCTAAAGTTTCTCATGTGATCCTGAGCAACAGATTTGGAAAAAACTGCACTTTTATTCCAGGAGTCTGTGTTCCCCAAAGTCAGGGTCCATAAGGCTTTTAAAAAAATAAATGAGGAGACTGAGTCTGAGAGGTTAGGCAATGCATCTAGGATTCCGTGTCAGGTAGTGGTGATGCCAGGCTGTGAACCCATGTTCTTGGACAGTAACTCATGGCTCTTCCTCCTTGTGGAGTGATAGTCAAAGGAAGCTGAGAAGCCTCAGGAACCATCTCTCAGGAAAATGGGCTCTGAAAGGAAACCTGGTTTACTGCTTTGAGGGTAATAGAAAATAGCATCTGAAGAGACGTGCAGGCTTCAGGTGTCCCTGCAGGGTTTTATCCTCTACCCAGGCACCCAAAACACAGGGGTTGGAAGAAATGCCTTGGCCTGTCTGCCATTTCCAAAAGCCTATTGGAGGTGCATAAACTCAAAATTGGTTCCCAAACCTGCCTGATTATATGGAGCACCTGTTAAAATACAAATTCCCAGAGCCTCCCCTGGGCGTTTCTGATTCTGTATGTCTGGTACAGGGTCTGGGAGTCTGCATCCTTACCAAATACTCTAAGTGGTTCTTATGATCTGACCAATAAGGGAAACACTAGTATAGAATAGAGGTTGGCAAACTTCTTCCGGAAAGGGTGAGAGTACATATATTCTAGGCATTGTAGGCCAAACAGCGTCTGTCACAGCTACTCAGATCTTCTTGTATCAAGAAAACAGTCACAGACAGCACGTAAATAAACAAGCATGTTAGTGTTCCAATGACGCTTTATTTACAATAGCAGGTGGAAAGCCAGATGTGACCTGGGGGCTACAGTTTGCTAACCCCTGGTCTAGAATATTCCACTGATTCATTAATCCACATAGGCAACGTGTGTGGTGTGGTAAAAAAACTCAGGTCTGTTTCAAGGGATCCTCTCAAGTATAGGAAGAGAACAAATAAATAAAGTAAAACAACTCACCAAAATACCAAGGTCTCTAGGAAGGAAATTCCAACATTGGATGCACCAACCACAACGATCTTGGCATTGACAGTTATTTTAGGTTCCAACGTTAGTTTTCTGTTTGTATGGTTCAAGGCATAACTCAACTGGAAAAAAATGCAAAGAGAAAAGAGAGACTTGAAGAAAACGTAGCTGAGTCTGCACTCCCAAATTGGCAATTACGTGTGATTATTAAACTAGGACATTACCGGGAAATCAAACTGAATAATGCCCAGGCACAGCCATGGTGAAATTTATGGGAAAGTATTTTTAAGAAATTAATGTAAGGATATGGGAATATAGCTAATACCTAGGCTGGTTCATATCAAAATGTTTGGTTTAGATCATTTGGTCTTATTGCCAACAGATGTTTCATGTAAAACTGAGGCCCTTTATGATTAGAGATGATAAAGGAAAGAAGACAGAAAAACTGCTCCCTGAGAATCTGTAGTTTCATGAAAGGTCCCAAGTCTATCCTTCTGCCCCGGGTTTCCCTGAAACCATGAACAACAATTAGATTATAAAAGTTGGGTACTTGAAAGCAAGTATTATCTCTTATTCAACTCTGCATCCCTCGCACTACTTAACACCGTACCTTGTGCACAGTGGGTGTTCAATAATATTTGTAGAAGGACAAATATTTGTTGAATGACAAAAACATGTTGGATGATAAGAGTTGTTCAATCTTTTAGACACTCTTGGGTCAGGAGTTCTCTTAGAAGCACAGAAATTAACTGTGATCACTTTGATGTCTTTTTTGCAAAAATTACCTGGATCAATAGTTTGTTTCTCTTTCCCACAGAGGCCTCAGTAGGAGCGCTAAATGTACAAAGGAAGGTTTTACAAAAAGGTGGTGGGGTATTCTTGAAAGAATGTTAGACTGTGTCAGAAGACCTTGTTTCTATTTTTAATTTATTAATTCAATTCATGTTTTTATTTGGTGCTTACTGCGTGTATGGACCGTAACAACAATTATAGCTGACTTCTCATCACAAACAGTGGAGGCCAGAAGTCAGCGGAATGGCATCCTTACCAATGCACCTCACTCAGTTAAACTCTCATTACATCAGCATTAACTCATCCTCTAGGTCAGACATCTTCAAATTCTAATAGACCAAACCTGTTTTTACTTTTCTTAAAATGCTGAGATACTAGGAGTTGGGAGTCTAATGGGCTACTAGTAAAGTCCTGTGTAAAGCTGGGCTCTCACCCACCTTCCAGTGCCTCAGGTGGCACGGGTGTGGCCACATGCTTTGCCATTTGCCAGGTAACATGAGAAATCTAGAGGATAAAGCCCTCTCTCTAGTTCTAGGTAGCCAAGCAACATGGAGGTAGAAGAACGTCTTGAGGCAAATAATGTATTAATAGAAATTTAAAACAAAGTTTGGAGATTTTAGACTCTATCCATAATTAACACTACTGGTGCCTCTCACAATCTGTTCCATCCCCACTCTCACCTTTAATGAGGCACGTCATAGATTTTAAAAGAGATCGAGCCCACTCCCATCTTTAAGAGGGGACTCTGATTGGCATAAACCAGTTGCATAATCCCACCCTTCTTGCTCAACATTTGGCCCAGGATAGACATACGACCTATGTTGGCCTAATTGGAGTGAAGCCCAGGGCTTTTCTATGATGCTTGGAGAAGAGAAGCCTCCTTGCCTTCTGAATGGGAGAGGGTATAGATGTTAAGACTGAAATGATACAGTCATCATGCCACAAAAACGGAAATCATCTGGGTTGAAGTTCCAAGAGAATCACAGAGAAAGAGAAAAGGAATTCCTTTCAAACTCTACCTGAAGCCCATGCTACCTTTAGACTCTTCAGTTATATGAGCAATGAACATCAGTCAGCTATCACCACAACAGTGCTGTGTAACAAACCACCCCCAAATGCACTGGCTTAAAACAATTGTCATCTATTCTCACTCCTGGGTCAGCTGGGAGTAGTTTGATGTAGGCTGATCTCAGCTGGGTTTGGCTCCAATCTACAGCTTCCAGATTGGCCTCACATCTCTCTCATCTTTTTTGATGAGAGATAGCTCAGGCATGATCTTCTCACGGCAATGGTAGAATTGCAAGAAGAGTAAGTGAAAATGAGCAATACTTCTTCAGCCTGGCCAAAGCAAGTCCCAGGGCCGAGCCCAACAGTCACAAGGTGGGGAAGTAGACCCACCTGTAGTGGGAGGAACCTCAAAGTCACACAGCAAGGGCAAGACCCAGGGAGGGAGGAACGGCTGGGGAGAATGACACAGCCCACTGCATTTCCTTAATTGTTTGGGCCAGTTAGTTTCTTTTATATGTAACTTCCTAAACGATATACTTTCTAAATGACAATAATGAATATACCGTTTGGGTGAAAAAGTGTCTCTTCTTCAAATAAACATCAGCTTTGATTTGCTCTATGAGAATGTCCCAGGACAGGTCGATGAGGAATTCTGTGAGAAAACTAGTTAATACTGGTACATGTGGGTGCCACCATGTTCTGTGTTCTGATTAATTTCAAAGACAAGAAGGCTGGCAGGAAATTCATTCTAGCCAGTCTGGGGTCTGGTGGCTTACAAGATGGTAGAAAGCATAGATCTTGGTATGATGGCATCCAATTGCAGGTCTAATTAACAAACTTAAAATGCAAGCATCTTAACAGAGGTCAGAACCCAAGATTCCTTCCATAGGAGGTATGTTCAGACACTCCCCACTGCTGTCCAGAAGCATATGTTAATATCGAAACGTGGGCAGTAATGAAATTCCATGGTAGAGAATTATACCCCATTTATGAAACAGCTCCTGTATCAATGATACAAAGGCAGCTGGGGAACAAACAGAATGGCTTTTGTTTCCCGCACAATAGCTTTAACACCAACAGCTGCCAGGCCTCAGAAATCACCTTTCTAACTACTGAATACACAAAGTGGCCTCTGGGTGTCAAGAGTTAGCATCAGTACCAACGACTGTGGGTGTCTCAGGAGAGTGATCAGGGATCACAATGATTCTCAATAAACCCAATTTTGTGCCCAGGCTTTAATTAAAAACATATTCATCCTCAGGTATGATGAAGTGACCTGAAAAAAACCACATTTTTCTTTTGTTAGGATAGACGGTTTTTAAATACCTTGAAAAAAATTCTTCCCAGCCTGGAAACATCTTTCAGTGACAATTGCAAATGAAGACAGCATCTGCCGCTGTATAAAGGGTTTATTTTGCCCATAAGCAGGAAGTGCAAGTCATTTTTGAAGGAAAGCAGAATACATGTCCTTCCTTTATGTTCCTTCAAACTACAGGTTTTCATGGTAGAGAAAAACAGGTATAGAAAACCCTCTGGGTCAAGCCAGTTTTCCTTTTTGTGGTCTGAACATGTAGCAAAAGTGTTCTGTGCACTGGAGATCCTGCTTCGGGTCTGATCTCCTTCATAGTAAAGTATAAATAAAAACCCTATCTATTGACTCATATTTTATAGACAGAAATTAAATGTGCCCTGTAAGAGTAAATTATTTCAAAGATTAAACAGAGGAGACTCTGTAAGCTATTTAACTACATACCATACCAGTGATAATACGGGTGGGAGATCAGATTCTTACTTCCATTTCTTTTCAAGACATTTATGATTCTATTTTTCTAAAGACACTAGGCTAGCATTTTTAGACAAAGGGATGATTTTAAACGTAGAGATCAACATGTACCCCAGCAAGAAGGAATAAACCATATTTCATGGTATATAAGCTTGCAAGGTTAAAAGAAACGTTCCTTAAAATTGATGATGAGTTTAAAACATAAACCTTAAGTTCCATCCCTCAGATAGGAGAAGGAATGATAATACCGCAAACCCCTGTTAGGGGATTCTAGAGCTGGGCTTGAGGTGGGGGAGGTGAGGGGTGTGGAAGATTCAGACAGAAGCAACAATAAAGGTCAGTTGGGGGGTGGGAGAGGAGTTGAGATGAGCAAAATAGGGAATAGAAATGAGCAAATGTTTAAGTTTTAACCTATTTATCGGTAATTTCCTATGAGCTTCTGGAAGAGCAGACCCTGTACATGTGAGTGAGTGAGCCACTGAGGGGGTTTTGGTTGCTTTTATTAACTCATTTGGCTTGTCTTCTGCCCTCCGACTGGACTGCTTGCTTCCCGGGGTCAGGAACGACATCTTTGGTTTTAGAGGATTTTGTTTTACCTGAACAACTCCTGCCTTACACTTTTGGATATTCGGTAAATGATGAAAGAATAGATATGTTAATTTTGCACTTCATGAGCCCTTCTTAAAGGATGTTGACATAATTTCTCCTGATTCAAATTATTTCAGTTGGTTCTTTTCCAGTTGCTTAAATGACCAAACAAATGATTCAGATATAATTAGAACTATTTAGGATTAAATTTGATCTTTCTAGTAAAAGCGATGTTATGTACATGCTCAGTTGAGTTTATACCATGATTCACATACAGTTATCAAGAGACCTTAAATACACAGTTTTGAGTTTTATGCATGGTGTTAATTGTTCCGTGTGTACAAAAAATTAGTTAAAATATAATTTTATCTGATATACATAGACTTGAGTTCTGTGTTTCCCATCTGGTTTGGTTTCTCTTATACACTTAGAATGAGTTAGAATGACTACAAAAGCATTATTGAAACTCATTTTCAATAATAGACCCAAATCGGAAGTCAGTAGAATTACAAATAGACCAGTAAACTAGAAAGAAGTCAAAATAAATAGAAATGATCTTTCATAATAAATGCAAGGTTCATGCTAAAATGAAACATGACACTATCTATGGTGAACTTTTTCTAATGATACCATTTCGTTTGGAGGTCACGTTCAACCGTCAGGATCATTAGCCTGGGCATCATTAGCCTGGTGGCAAGGTTTGGGCTTGTTTTCTTAATTCTGCTGCTGGTTGAAATTTTGAGCCTCTTTTCCTTAAATATCAGTTTCCTCAGGTGTAAAATGGAAGTAAATTACACAAACCTCTGCCTTCCTCAGCAGGCAAACATGGAAACTATTCATTTAAAAACGTCTACAAATACTTTGAGCTTTTCAGGCAAAGATGCTACCCGAGGTAAAATTGCACATCCTCTCTCCCATCTGCAATATGAAAGGCAAATCTTCGAAAAACACATTTTAAAAGGGCAAAACAATGAGCTCAATTTTCAGCTCCACACCCATGTATATATGGTTTTTCTTTCAGAAAGCTTCCAAAGACTTCAAAGGGAGCTCTGTCCATGCAAGGAAATGGAAGACGGAGAGGTTCAAAGCCATTAGGAATAGAATTGCTGACATTCTTAATAAGGCTACTTTTGCTTTATAAATGTAATTTTTTTCTTATTCCTCTCCATTCTCTCTTTTCTTTTTGAGAAGCCCTCTGTGTCCCAATTTTATTAAAACAAATGATGACAGATTGACAGTGCTATAGATATCAGCATTAGTTTCAAAGTTCCCAAGTTTACCTCTTGGAGGGAAAGTATTGCAATATTTACCAAATAAAAAATGGGTTGGGAGATATAGACACCTACAAAAGAACCAATAAGTTGGAAATCTCTTCCACAGATACAAAACACAATTTTGAAAAGCCTTTCTGCTGAAATTATTAAAAGCATTCAGAAGTATGATGTGAACGCCATCACCTATGGTCCAGCAGAGCGTGAGAAGGCTGTCAAGAAGATGCCATGGTTTTGAGCCTCGTTGTAAGAAGGATTCTCTTAACTTTTCTTTTTGTTGGGGAAGGTTCCCTTTTTTAGCTTCAGCACTTCAGAAAAATGCACGTTGTCCTGTCTACGGCATCTGCTGAAAGCAATGAGGACTCAAGGACGTGTTCTGCCTTGCTTTCTCAACATGGAAAAGGGCATACTCAAAACCATGCAACATGGGGCAAAGAGTGGGCTGTAGTTCCTGTGTGATCTGCTCACTGTAGCATTCCCACCATTGCAGCAGGCACACTCACACTTGTCAAACGCTTGGGAAGTGAATGAAGCACTAATCTTTTCTCTACAAAATTATCAGTAGTACTACCTGTGAAGAATTATTATTTCTTTAAAGACAATGAAGACTTTAATTCCTTCACATTCTTCACATTATCCCAGGCAAACAGTGGGAGCTTAATAGATTCTTATGGCATTCTCCCACATAGATTGAATCCTAGCTGAAGAAAGAGGATTCCTGTATCAATTAGCTTTGGACTTGACTGCATACAACAGAAAACCCAGCTTAAACAGAAAACAGTAGCTTAAATAGAATAGAAGATACTTTCTCTCTTATGCAAAAGAAATCTGGAAATATGTAGTCCAGGGCCATTGAGTCAATGCCATAAACTTATCAAAGACCCAGATTTCTACCTGCCTAACTCTCCATCCTAGGGCAAGGCTTCTATCCTCAAGAACGGCCTGGCTGGCTGCTGGAGATGCAGACATCATGTCCTCATTGTAGGCAGCAGGAAGGAGAAGGGAGGAAAGAAAAAAATGACTTTCCTCCAAGCTGAGCCACTCCTTTTAAGTAGCCTTCCCAGACTCCCATTCCAATTACTTCTACTTCCATCTCAGTGGCCAAAACTGATTCATATGGTCATGCCAGATGCAAGGGAGGCTGGGAAATATATTTTCTTAGTTGGGTGCATTGCTGCCTTGAACAAAATTGAGGTCCCCTTACTAAGGCTAAAGGGAGGAATGGATATAGGGGGGAACTAGTGATCTTTCTTAAGTTTCTATAAGTTTCTTGAGCTTCTATAATTTATTCAGTAAATTTCTTTAACTTCCATTTTTCTTATATTTCTCTTATCAAGTCCATCTGTTCCAATCTCACCTACACCCATATTCCCCACCTGGCTATTACCAGTATTTTGCAAACATTTTAAAAAGTTAACATTATTACCACCCTATGACACTTACTTGCAACCATTCTTATACATCTATATTACAAAAACAGTGTTTTGGAAGTTTAATTGAGTGACTTGATTGGATTTCATCAATTCTAAGATGCACATTTTCCCCACATTAGCATCCCTGAAATCAGCCTCACAGTCAATGTCATCTTAACCACTGTGCTCAGCCAGGTAGCAGCAGTGACACAGTTGTCCTTTCCTGGGCATGGGTGACTTGGTCATAGCTGTTTGTTGTCATCACTTCTGGAGAGTCGTGTGTATTATGTGACAACATGTATTGAGTTTAACTGCTGCTGACAATGTCTTCAAAGAGATTACAGCGTGATTTGGCATTGAAATGAACACTTACTGTGTTCCCATAAAGGCCTGGAAACTGAGCAGCAGGGTGCAAATTTGATATTAGCGAAGCAAATATTAGTCATTGGAGGAATGGCTGTAATTCCACATTTTCTTGCAATGCAACAATCGAGTGCTTTACAGGAGCAAATACAGGATGACAGATACCCACAAGTAGATGAAGTCGTGTTATCTTTGTTACTAAAACATGCAAAAGATTTTTTCCCATCCAACCGCAAACAATGCAGTTGAAGAGAATGTAAATTGCCTCTCCTCTCTGAATAGATGAAAGAAATTTCAAAGCAATAAGACTTATACGACTGATTTACATTCCGTTCAGGACTCTCATTAAGACATTGTGTGACAGTTTAATTGGCCACATTTTTTTCTTAATGGCACATAAAATAAAGGTACATCTTATAATTGATAGCATCTTAGATTTGATAAAGGTGATTAATTCACTTGTTTGTAATTAAATAATAGCCCTGAACAAGTAGCTCATATAATCATTAAAAATTTGATTGCTTTGATGCAATACATGAACACTGGCAAAGGAGATCCATTGTTGGCTTTTCGGTGACACAGAGATTCATTGATCCCCAATACAGGGCATGCTAGCACATGTACCAAGAGAACCTCAAATAGCTCCATGTCCCTCCCGTCCCACCTAAAGAGTGTCAAGTGTTTAGAAATGTCCTCTGAGCCTCTGCAGCATTCTAATCAAATCCTGTCTGTCATGTTTCAGCTACTCGGCGCTCGAGGGATCACTATCAATGCAGTGTCAGCCACAAACTGGAGAAATGACTTCTCTGGCTGGACACACAGCAAAAGGCAGGAATGAAGCCAATCCATGGCAGGAAAATGGCTTGCAGAATTCATTACCTGACTTGCACTGTTCTAAAAGCACAACTTACTACTACATTACATATGTATCTCTTGAAAAAACAGACTGACAACATCTTAGGTGCCCAATCATTCTCACCTCCTCTTTCCTCGTGAAAGACCCCCTTGTAACGATGTAATCTGAAAACACTCAACTACAAAAGTGATGGAAGGCATTCTTCCTGTTAAATAATGTCCTTCTGAAATGATAGCATTTTCCTACAGGTATCCAAGGGCAAAAATGGTCCTCCGTATATTAAACACAAAATGCATATATGTTTATAATATAGAATTTGAATGTCTTAATAATTAGGTAAGGAATCAGAGAAATATATGAAATTATTGGTGATAAACGTATTCTCTTGAGATTTTTGTCAAATGAGAAGAGTTGTATTGTTTAGAGGATGGTTTCCAGAGAAGGTGTGAAGTATCATCTGTCTGAACATCGTTTGCTTAAAGAAAGAGGCCTTCAAGCCATCCTTCTCTTTCCATCCCAAATCATGACAGGTAGGACATGTGGTTTATCTGGGATGTATGAACAGTTGATATTTAGCCACAGGCTTTAAAATATTTTGTATTTAATATCCCAAAGTAGACTGGAATCTGCCCTTATTCCCATAGAAGCAATTTACAAATATATAGCAAAGAGTTACTATGTCATAGAGTCATTTCCCCAGCTGGAGAAGCAACTCTAGAAAAGAAATATTTCAGTGAAATCAACCTTCGAGCAACAAGGCCAGTCTAACTCGTTGGTGGATCAGGCAGTTGTATATACGGAGCAATTCTGAGGACATGAGGATAGCCCAGCCAGTATCCCAATCCCTGAAATTCTACCGTCAAAGTTTTAACCCAGAGCTTAATACAACAATTGCAATTCAGCAAATACACACTGAATACCTACCATGTGCCAAGCACAGGCCTAAGTGCTGAGGTAAGAATGAGGCCTGGTTTTTGTCTTTAAGGAATTCTCATCAGGACAGGAGACAGACACATAAACAGATACAATGCAGCACATGTGATAAGGGCAGTGTATTGCTGTGTAACAAGTCAATCCAAAATTGAGTGGATGAAAAGAACAAGCATTCATTCACTTCCTGATTCTGCGGGTCAGCAGCTAGGCTGTGCTGAGCTCGGCAGGGCTTCTGGGACCCAGCTGGGAAGCTGTGCAATCAGCTGAAGTTTGGCTGGTCTCGGATGTCAGGGAAGGCTTCTTGGAGAAAGCGACAGCTGAGCTGGATTTAGATATTCCAGGTGGACAAGGGACAGAACAACTTCTGGATGAGAGGGAAAGGCCAGTGCGAGGGTCTGGAAGGGTGACAGTCCCACTGAGGTATAGATCAGTCTCTATAACAGCACTTTCAGATGATGTCCCCAGAGGGCAGAATGGTCCTGCCTGGCAATATGGGAAGCAGACACAGAGGGGACACAAGAGGAGGAGGAAGGGTCAGGAGAGAAGGCTGGGAGAGAAAGCTGATGACCAACTGCATCCTTGCCGCCACCTCCCACCTGCAGGCACGGAATAAGACAAGAACTGTCTATTCTCCCAGAGCAAAAGCTGGCTGCTCAGCTCGGGTAATGGCTATTTGTACCGCTAGTTTAGGCTTTTGGTTCATTTGCTAGGAAAATGACAGCAGTGGAAGAAAAGAACTCATTTCCTGAGAATTTCTGTCCAAGCAAGCACTATTCCACAGAAACAAGTCTTCAATCTTGCTGTCTCCCTGAAATTTCTTTTTCCTTCTGGATATCTTCACCACACTCTTGCATGCTCCATAAGCAAGCTAAAATGCATGCCTCTATTTAAGGTGTGCCTTCATGAACACTTTGAGTCTTTCAATTAGGTTCATTATTTCTGTTAACATCCAATTGTATCTCCGAGTTAGTCTGAAGAAATTAAGCATCTCTCTTTCATCTCAACACAAACAATGG
The DNA here is from genome assembly GCF_021613505.1 of Equus quagga. Classification (NCBI taxonomy): domain Eukaryota; kingdom Metazoa; phylum Chordata; class Mammalia; order Perissodactyla; family Equidae; genus Equus; species Equus quagga. The sequence goes on from NC_060278.1 coordinate 67,333,242, forward strand.
TTTGTATTCTCTTTCACATGACTTTAAAATTCTGCACACCAAAAGGTTCACTCAGCTTTTGAAGAGCAATGCACAACGACTGTTTTGAAAGAATAAGCCTTTCTGAAAATTCCTATGGAGAATGCCAAGGCTAAAAACAAAGTTCAAAAGAATTTGGTCAGAATCAATGGGATAGCCTCTTGGTTCAAGGCAAGGACTTGCACGGAGGATAAAACAAATCCAGCTTCTTTTTAAATGGAAATGAAAAGAGAGCTTGGTAGAGAGCTAAGCAGAAACCTCAACAGGAAGGAAACTGAAATATGATAAATGGGAGTGGCCAGTGCTGAGCAAAACTAGAGACACATTTTAACAAAACATGGGGAGTTAATTTCAGACGTTCAGATATTTTACATCAGACCAGGGAAAGTAAATGTCTTGGTTCCACTGCTGTTTCTTGTGGAAAGAACAGCCCATTGCACAGAAAAAATTGGTATAGAAAATTTCTACTTTTTTTTCTTCTCCTCATTCTTTGAATCAATTCCTGATGGTTCTGACAGCACTTTTTAGAAATACTAATTCCATGCTTTCAACAGAAACTTTTCCAAAATATTAGGTATTTAAAATATCTGAACTTACCAAAACACACACACACACACACAGAGAAATAACAATCCTGCTATAATTAATTAGTACAAAAGGCCATGCCATGCCTGGGAGGCCTAAAAGGGGAGCTGGCTTGCCACTCATGAGGGAGCCACCTAAGGGATGGCAGGTGTGACTTTCAGGGTGTCTGAGACTACACACACAAAATCAAGCAGGAATCCTTGGGAAAATGTTCCCCTTCGCTCACTCTGTTATATATTCAAACAAAAACTATTTCTTTAAACCCCTAAAATCCCTCTTGGTGAGATGGAAGGGAATAGGCAAGCATACTGCGCTGTCTTTACACCTGTGCACCACTGACATCGTGCTTCAGTGCAAAGACAGGCCCCGCACTTTTAATTTGTCACATGCATGTCAGCGGTAAACAGTCCCAGCGTTCGTGTTAATGACACCATCTGGCGCCTCCCATAACTGTGTAGCATTCAGCTTCCAAACAAGATGTAATGGCAGCAACACATGAAACCCACTGACATTTACAGTAAGGAAATTTATTATCAGTCGTCGGTTTGGTATAAATGTGTTTGCATGACTGCTGGGGCTATAAAATCGTCACCTTTGCCAGGCAAGAGAAGGTGCAATAAATAATGGATTTTAAGCCATGCATGTACTACCAAATCATTAAACATTTATCACGCAGGCACAATAGCATCTTAAGCAACAGTTACCACTTGAAAAATTAATGCCACTTATGAGGGTTAAATGAAAACCATTTAGTCTAAGCTTTAATGATTTTTAATATGGTTCAGAATAGAATACAAGGATTTTTTAATTTTAATTTTTTAGTTGAATATGATATATATATGTAAATAGCTCTTTTATAACAATTTTCTTTTGAGGAACAACCACTCTGTGCTCTTTTGTTAAAAAAATATTCAAAAATATAAACTGAAAAGTTTCTTGAAAAAAAGAATTATTGTTAAAAGCTTTTCAAAACTAGAAATGACAAAAGAAATGTTCTTTAGGAATCAAATGGTATCCTTCCCTTTAAAACCCTTAATGGGTTAGTCAGTTATGGTAGCAATTAAATCTCTTTAATTTTGAATTGCGGAGACAAGTAAATTTAAAGTCAAAACCAACCAAATCCCTCGAGTAATCTAGCCACAGTTGTCCCCCATTACTGACTCAAAATGCTCTCCCAACAGGGCGCCCAGCAATTCTCTCCTATACGCTTCTTCTATGACTATCCATTGCTTTAAAAAAAAATCCATGGAAATAATTCAAACTACAGATAGATTGGGAGACGGCTATTGGCTTTGTAGAGGATTTATCAAAGAATACTGTTGGACTCAAAGGAACAAAGTGAAACCTAGGTGGGAACTAGTTATTTATTATCTTCCTGGACACAGAACAATGAAGGTGGGAAGCCAGTGACCGCCCTGACACAACCTCCTCAGGCAGGAGGTCAGCCAGCAAGCCACGCCTGGACCAAGACAGACTGCTCAAGAGGCTCTGTCACGCGATGCTGCAAGGAGGACAGATTCTTAAAACAACACAACCTCAACATGTAAAATGATCACCTAGCAAGAGGAAACAGAGTAAGTCCTATTTTTAGTGAGCAGCATTGTTTAAAAAAAATAGCTTTAGGCAGAAGTCAAGAAATGACTGACTTAGAGATTTCTAGCTCAGTTTGTGAGTGAAGTTTAATTCCATGTTGAGAGCTGTTTTGTAGTTTTATGGGCTGCAACACTCTGATTTCCCTCTCTCAACTACCCCCACCCCTTCCCAGGCACACACCCTAACAGCAACCAGGTGAGAGCTCTCTGGGTGGTGTATCCCTGTAGGGAGGCAGAAGACAGTCTACAGAACACATCAGGAGGCCTGCATGGAACCCCTGCTCCTGACCATTGAATCAGTGGAAGGAAGTGTCAATAATTTAGTGCCTTCATCTCCAATAGTGACTGTCATCTAAAGGGGTCTAGGGGACTACCCCCTCTGTGTGCCTTAGGATTGAAATCTGAGGTTTTGTCAAGACCTTAAGTCTGCGATGTTGGTTTCCCCAGTTGTCAGGAAGAACCCCTTTGGTGAGCGCTGTCCTTTGGAGAAGTAGGCTCGGGGTGGCGACACAGGAGTGGAGAGATCACTGCGATGCCCCCTCCATAAAAACACACGTGCGTCTCTCTGCTGGTTGCAAGTCATGAGAGGAGAACTTCAGAGTCTGGCCTCGGCAAACAGAGGGGTGGGTGGCCACTTGCCCTCCATTGTCTCCTTATTGGAGGAAGTCGCCTGAGTTCCCTCCGTGTTCCGTAAGTCTCTGTTACACAAAGGAAACACTCTAGTGACTAGCTCTGGTGGGATTACGTGGAAGTTAACCCAACCCACTGGGACTCTTGTACTGTTATGAAATAGTATGCATTGCTTGAGCCTTGATGTTAAAACACAAGCACCAAGTAGGGAAATTCTTCTAAAGCAGTTTGTCCAACATTCTATGAAAGGGTCACTCACAGTTGTCCTGTCCTTCCGTCTGTCATCAATTAATGTAGATATTTCCTAGAGTTCCGGCCGCTATACTACATGTTCTGGAAATGACTATTAGGACTCTCTCAGTGCTAGAGAATCAATGAATAACATCAAGAAGGCCTTGCTCATTTCGTTCAAAGTTGTGTCAGTTCCTATACTTTGTTAATCGCTCTGCCTCTCTACACTATGTGTGTGTGTGTGTGTGTGTGTGTGTGTGAGAGAGAGAGAGAGACAGAGACAGACAGAGACACAGAGAGAGACAGAGACAGAGACAGAGACAGAGAGACAGAGACAGACAGAGACACAGAGAGAGACAGAGACAGACAGAGACACAGAGAGAGACAGAGCTCCATGGCACAAACAGCTCTCCTGAGGGTGTGATACAAGGCGACAGCCTGAATGCAACTGTGAAATGAAAACACAGTGAACAATGAGGGAAGAGAAACAAAAAGCAATTCAACAGATGCATGTCATTTTTACTCTTCAATGTGGATCAGTTTTTCTTGTTAATTATATCACCTATTCTTTCCTTATATTGATAATTACATAATTACATGAAACAGATGGGTGACAGAATGCACCCAGATGGTGAGAACGTAAACAGGCTCACAAATTGCTTATTCTTGAACATATTATAAAGAATTATTTAATAATACATAGATTTCTATACTCTACACATCTGTTAAATAGAGCCTTCAAAATAGCGGTTACTTTGTCATTTTTTCTTAAACAGACACAATGCCTTCCCTAGGAATTCCTGGAAGCCAACTGCCATCTAGGTAAAATATTTAACCTTTTCCAAATACTTGGATATTGAAATTCTAAACTGTTATCTGAGTCCACCTGGGTTTTCCCCCTCTTTTTTAAAAATAGAAATCATCATTTCAAGGGAAGTTAGAAGCCCACGAAGCTCCAGCTCTGCTGTGAGCAAGCTGTGGAAGGTTGAAAAGAAGGGGAGGATTTAAGAACATAATTGGAAATGTTTTAATTGCATCTGATGGGCTTCCTGCATGAAATTCGTTAAAATTTTAAATTAAAATTCTTTAAGATAACTACGAAATAAAAGTCAAAGCACCCACGCTGGGTCCTTGGGTGTGTGCCAGGGGAAGCGTGCCCCTGTCAGAGTGGATTCTCACCCACAGACCAGGGGCAGGCCCGGGGACAGGCTGGGTTTCTGAGGAGGATCAAGGGAGAAGTGAAGCGAGCTCCTTCTTCCTGCCCCTCACACCCGCTTCTGCCCCTTAAGATCAGGTCTCTGCTTAAATGACCCCTACCGAGAGGTCTTCCAGGCCCCTCCACCCTCCACTGCCTCCTGGGCTTTCTTCTTGCTGCCTCCTGGCACAGGGCATCCTTGTCTGTCTGTCCGTTGTCTGCCTCCCTCACTAGAACACAGGTACCAGGCAGCAGGGATCTGTCCAAGGTTTTACTGCTGCAGCCCCAGTGCCAAGAATGGGGCTCACCATGTGGTCAGCAGATGATAATTACTGACAGGACGAACGACGTAAATTAAGTCTCCACCTCCACGCTTTCTAACCAGCGATGCAGAAGAGGCCTTGGGCCCAGGGTGAGGAAGGAGCCGGGGCAGAGAGCCTGTCCACACAGGGGCAGGGGGTGAGTCTACGAAAGGCAAATCCAGACTTGGTGTGTCTCAGAGTCGTGGACAAGGAACAGGACTCCTGGAAAAATGGTGTGGTGGGGGAGAGAAGCAGGCTCAGGGAGGCACAAACCCTCCTGGCTCATGGTGGAGCAACCTGGACAGGGGAGGCGGGCCGAGGAACGGAACTCCACGAAACTAGGCTGCTGTCACCCTCTGTGCTCTGGGAGTTGAGTATGTGTAGACGTTCTTGGAATGTGGAATGTGAGCCCTTCTCCAGGGCCATTTTTGGATGGTGATGGTATGTATTCTGTGTCTGTGAGAGAGAGACAGAGACACAGAGAGAGATGGAGACAGAGACAGAGAGGTTCATAAGAAGCATCTGAGAAGACATGGGTTTGAAATCTAACTCTGTGGTTTATCGGCTGTATATTCTTGGGAAAATTACAAAACCTCTGCATGCCTGCTTCCTCATCAGCAAAATGGCAATAAGAAGAGTTCCTAGACCATAGGTGGTTGTGGGAATTCGATGAGCTAATTCTTATAAAGAATATAGAATAGCGCCTTTTACATGGAACACTTAACAAATGTTAACTATTATCAATATTTCTCCTGACTTAGGTTGGTTGTTCTCACTTTTAGCACACTTTTTTATTTGAAAAGAAATATGAGACTAATTGAAATGCATTATGTTCTATTTTGCAAAGGCAACAATATTAAGAAAAAAATTTTTAAATCCCCTCTAATATTAGCACTAAACACAACAATTTTTGTTTGTATATACTTCCTTCCTGTTTTTGTCATACACATGCATATTTCTACATAGTTGAAATAAATCCATATTTGAATAGCAACAACAACAAAAAGCATTTGGTTACTCAGGGCCTGGAGATTCTCTTGGAATTTGGGCTTGGCAGGCTGTATCCCCCATCTGCTCTCCAGTGGAGGTGGGTCCCCAGAGGGCAGGCCAGCTGGAAAAGAGAAGCCAGGCCACTCGTGTTCCATCTCTCTTCATGCTCAAGGGAAGCTGGATGTCAGCGTGGCAGCCCTGAGCTAGGCCAAGGGTGACTGGACCCCAGGCAACATCCTCCAGAACAGACAGCTGTCAGCGCAGAATGCACAGGGATCAGGGAGGCAGTGGGAACATCCTCATGAGGAGTCGAGTCAGGCATCTCCACCTGAGAAGACAATAGGGATGGAGAGCCAATGGCCTGGGCAGGTCACTGGGCATGGAGTCGAGCCCAGCCCCCCAAACTCCTTCAACCTCTGGCATTTGCTCCTGCCTTTGAGGTGAATCCAATCATCCAGGTGTGTATCTGTCTCTGTGTCTCTCTCTATCAATGACGTGGAGGAGTGGTGAGCTGTTAGAAGTCACATGGCCTGACGGGCCACCAGCCATGGTACTACCAACACAGAGTGACCCAAGATCCAGTGTGTGGTGAGCAAAGCTGTTTAGGAAACAAAATAGTTGTCCATTGTATATAATTCCATGGGATACTATCGGGCCATCTTTGTGACCTGCTTACAAATTGCAACTTCTGATAGATATGCCCAGTTCAGTTTTTTAAACAGGCGATCAACCACCTCTGGTTTCCTGGAAGCACCACACTGAGGATCAATAGATGGCGGTGAACACAGAGGTGGTTTTGGCCAGCAGAGCTTCACGATGGTGACCAGAAAGTGCTGCCTGAGACGACTCCCCGGAAGCATAGCTCCTTTCGGTTAAAGACACAAACTACCATAAAAACCGTGATTATAATGACTACCATGGTGATCATTTCAAGGCGCTGAATTATATTAAAAAACAAGACAGAACAAACAAAACCTGGGACATTACTGAAGAGCACGAGAAGGAGAAGCAACAGTGTAGCACGTAATTCATGTTTATTCCTGTGGGTTTCAGCCGCCTGGCTGGCCCGAGCCCGCCTGCACTGTAGCTGAGTCATGTTTGATATCGCCAACAAGCAGCAATAAAAAACCTTTATGGCTCCCACGCTATTTCCATATCTTATTTATTCTTTTTTTTTTCTTTCTGTTTTTAAGTCTTCCCTTTTTTTTTCTTCTTACTTATTAAGCTGGTTACTACGGAGATCATGACATCAGTAATCTTGACTAAGCTTAACGGTCTTCAGGCAACATCCAGGTTTGGATACTTCCTTGAAGAGGTTCCACCCCAGTGAACAGCCCCAGCCTGAGGCCCGAGGCTTGAGGGCTGCAAGCTGCCTGTCTGAAGGCCGCGCCGTGCGGGCCAGATGGAGGGCAAACTGTGCTTCCTTGGCCTGGGGCAGCCTGGTGAGAAGGAAGGCCGCTTCTCCCGACAAGCAGTGCTTCAGCGCCCAAGGCCTAGGGAATCCTTTGCCTCTCATGAACACAAACGCCATTTCCCTTCAGACATGGTGAGTGTGTAAATAATGATAGTAAGTAAACTCAGATGGCTTTATGAAAATTACTGAATTTTGGAAGACTTTTAATCCACCTGACCTCGATTTGAATGTAAAACCTGTCTAGGTTCTTGGGGTTTTTTTTCCCCTAATCTTTCACATCTTCCAAGAAAGCATATCCTATCTTTTTTTAAATTAGAATTTATTAACAAGATTCAACATCTAAAAGGGTCCATGAAAAGATCTAAAAATTGCTTATAATACCTTATAATATATGCATTTATTGACATAAAATCACTTCATAATGAACGGAGCAATGTTTTTATAATTCTTCCCTGGGCCAGAGGAGCGAGCCAGCCTCACAAGGGCCCTTCTTGGCCTGCAGTCCGTGTGTACAATCATGCGCCACATAACGACATTTCGGTCAACAACGGACCACAGATCCAGCAGTGGTCCCATAAAATCAGTACCGTACAGCCTCAGCGTGTGGTAGTCTATACCACCTCGGTTTGTGTAAGTACACTTAGGATGCTGGTACAATGATGAAACCGCCTAACGACGCGTTTCTCAGAACATATCCTTGTCACTAAGCAACGCGTGACTGTATATTACTGTTATCATCATAGGGGGGTACGATCTTATATTAATAGAAGAATTTCATTCTTTCCAAGTCCCTGTTGACTCATTACCCCTCCCGGCCCCTCAGGCATCAACCAGGGGACACCAGCCACTGGGCAGACAGGCCACAGGAGAACAAGCAGGTCTGTTCTCTGCTTTTCGTTTCAAGGCAGATAGCAGGCTGCAAGGTTTTTGAGTACCAAAAGTCAGAGTTGATGCCTCAAACAACAGATTTTGGAAGAACACTTTGCGATAGCAGAGTCTGTTATCCCAAGACCAGAAGGAGGAGGAAAGTCAGCGGGAAAGTAAGAGAGGTCTCTCCTGGCCTCTGGTTAAAGCCATGAACATAGAAGGAAAGGGCAGGGTCCCCACAGACGTTCTGGAGAACTTAAGAGTAGAGGATTCTGTGCCTCACGGAGATGGCCCTGCCATCTGTCCTGAGGGGGGTGCACTTGGCTGAGGGGGGGCGCCAGGGCAAGAGAGAAGATGAGGTGGGTCATGAGCTTCCCAAAGCTCCAAGAGGTATAGGAGGGAGGGAGAGAGACAGAGAGAGCATGCTCCAGCGATGGGACGCCGGACGCACAGTGTTCTCAAGGCTACGAAGAGAGAATGCTTCCACTGCAAACAGGGAGGGCTGGCTAGAGACCTAGATGGCAAAATAAGGGCCGGCTGAGGACAAGCCGAGGTTCTGAAACCCAGTGGATGCCTGTGAAGACAGGCACTACCTGGGCACCAGACAACTGTTCCCCCAACCGCGTCCCTGCCCTCCTGAGGCCATGACACTCACGACTGCAGAGGACAGGGATGTCTTCTCCAGCCAAAAAATAAAAGACAGACAATTGCTGAAAGGACTCCTTTACATGTTAAACAGTTATATCCACCTGGAATGGAGGGAGGTTATTTTTGCCCCATCAGGTGGAATGGAGGCTCAAGCAGAGACTCAGTTGAGTTAGAGGAAAATGGGAGACTCTGCCATTCTGCACACTTGATTATCTCTTAAAAAGCTGTATCTGACAATTTAAAAGAAAGAGTTCTCTGCATGCAGACGGTGTAGTCAGATAAGGCCACACACTGCAAAGAGAAATCATCTTTCTACAGTCAGAATTACAAGTTCTCATTTTCAAATTCTAAAATGTTATGCTTTTTGATTAAAGAGATAGTGGCTTTACCTTTGACCTAGCAAAACCGTTTCTAGGAATTTACTGAAAGCAAATCATTATGGATGTGCTCAAAAATGGTAAGAATGGGCATTGTAGCATTGTTTATAATGAAAAAAATTTGGATAAAGTCTTAAATGACCAGCATTAGGAACTGGCTACAAACAGCAGCGGTGAATCCTGGCATCTGGCGTCAGCACGCTGCTGTGCAGAGCCTCAGCCTACAGCTGTGTGGCCTCGGGCAAGCTGATGTCACAGAGGACATCTGAGGCATGAAGACAATGGATGCTGCATTCCAAAGGAGTTCCTTTTGTAAAAATGTCAAAGCAGGTGGGCAAGCACCAGTTAAATGACTTTTAAACCCCTCATTCACAATCAAGATATGAAAGGATTATTTTAGAAGAATGGATATAAGAGAGGATTTTTCTGGGTGTTTCCTCAGTGAGGACTGTTGATGTGCTTTGGGCCACATGCCACTCCACTCCTAAGAGGAGAGGTGGGGGTTGTCTCGTCTTCCACTTCAAGTTATAAGAAAAGGGTTCGGGGAGCCTCAGAGACCCTCACCTGAGTCCCACAGCTGGTGGACACAGTGGACTGGTGTGTGATTCCTGCCCAAGAAATCTAAAAGACACGACAGCCAGGCCAGCTGCCGCTGGGTGAGCTGAAGGGAAAGCGGCCTGCACTGGCAGAGTCCCAAGCCACACAGGCATGAGCTTTCATTATATGTTCTTCCTATAGGGCCACCCCCTGGGGTAAACAAGACCAGGCTGCATGCACAGCTGGAGGGCATACTGCCTGCATTATGGGGGTGCAGGTGGCAGGCCCCCAGTGACAGGCACCTCTGAAGAAGCTCCACACACAGGCCAAGAGAAGAGGGGTCTGGCCAACCCAGCAGGAGTCATCCATGAGAGTAGAGATCGAGTGCAGACATGCCCACCCCCCAAACGCTCCCCAATCCTAACCTCAATTTCAGAAGGACCAGAAATACGGCTAAATAATAAGAAGAAACTAACTAATGGGCTTTTAAAAAAAACAGCTAAATAAGCGAAACGGATGCTAAATAAGTGGGGGGCAGGGCGAGTTAGAGAGCGAGAAAGCCCCCTCCCCTCCCCCGCTGCCGGCTTCAGCAGTGGGAGGGGATCCAACCTTTAGGTGAAAATTGAGTTTTGATTATTACACGGAATGAAACTGGACATTTTGTGGAATTAAGACCATGTTTTTGTGATTTGGAGTGACCCACACAAATTTAATTACCTAAAATGGACCAGAAAAGTCACAGGACTTGCCCACTTCCTATGCGGGTGCAAGAGAAAGCCTGGCCACACCGAACATATTTACAGGGTGTCGGGAGACAGAAATCAAGTGACTTCCTTATTATTCCCATTAGTCTTGCCGGCTTAGCGTTCAGTTACATAATCGAACCTCTTCTGACCTCAGTTTCCCCCACTGCAAAATGGGGAAAATGACACACAGCCTCTGTGAGAACGCAGCGAGACGATCCCCGAAAGCTCCTAACACAGCGCGCACCCAGAGAAGGCGCTCAGCGAGGCGAGGGACTGCCGGCGGAGAGACAGCGCAGCCCTGCGCACGCACCGGGGGACACTCGGGGACACAAACACGTTCCTGAGGACCTAGGAGAAACGGGGCGCTTCAAACCTCCCTTCCCATGACGCCAGGGTTAACTGCATATTTTTTTCACAGAAAATAATCTAGAAATAAAAACACCGAAATATTAACAAAGGTCATCTAGAGATAGACGATTACAGTTTTTTAATTTTCTCTATTGTTTTTTCCTAAAAGTTCTGCCATAAATACGTACTGCTTTTGTAACAATGTATTTTTTTTAGTCAAGGGGAAAAGATGTAACTTCCCTAGGCAGCATCTGCAGCTCTAATTGTCCCCTTTGTCATTTTATATCCCCAGCTACTTTAAAATACACAAAGCACAGCCTCCTGTTGGCGCTGCCATGCTTTTCCTCCCTGAAGGCAGATTCTGAAGAAGCCACTTCGCTGCAAAGGCCAGTTCCTGCCCGGGGAGCTCAGGTCCACCCAGGAGCCTGGCTTGGCTGCAGCCTTCCGGAGCCGCAGCAGCAGGCAGCTGATGTATCCCGAGGCACTTCTGGACCTCCATGGCATTCATTACTCCGGCTCTGTAGGGAACAGAATGCATTTTTTTTCCTCCTACTGGGTTGTTTCGAGAACCCCATCAGCAACCAAGAAAGCCTCAGGATTTTTTTTTTTTCTGTTGGGAGCTGCGGCGGCTTTTTTTAAGAGCAATAACACTACTAAAGGTGGACCGAAACAAAGGACATGCTGGTGGCTTTAAAAAACAGGAAGTCCTCCATTTCACTGCTGTGGTTTCCATGGGCATTTTCTCTGCTGCAGGAGCCCTCCTAAGTGTCTGTGCAGGCCCACGGGAGGCTGATGAGCCAGACGGGGCGAGGCAGGGAAGGTAAGAGCAGGAGAGATTGCAGTTTGGAAAAATCTCTCCTTTCAAAAGAACTGAAGCTTTTACTAGTGGTGTGCTGTCAAATATGCGTATGCAGCTCTCTCTGAGTGGTGGGAAAGCTCCCTCCTGATACTGAAGGAACAGTAAGGCACGCCCCTGCCCATCCACGGCCTTGAGTCGGCCAGCACTTCACCACTTACTAGCCAGAATGCTGGGTCTGATCTAAGAGGGAGACAAGGTAAAATGGTGCAGTCACTTTGGAAAATAGTTTGGCACTTGCTCAAAATGTTAAACATAGAGTTACCATATGCCAGCAATTCTACTCCTAGATATGTACACCCAAGAGACAGGAAAACATATATCCACATAAAAACCTGTGAACAAATGTTCATAGCAACATCATTCCCAGGAGCCAAATAGTGGAAACAACTCAAAAGTCCAGCAACTGATGAATGGCTCAATAAAATGTAGTATATCCATACAATAGAATATTATTCAACAATAAAAAGGAATCAAGAGCTGATACATGCTACAACATGGATGATCCTTGAAAATGTGCTAAGTGAAAGAAGCCAGTCACAAAATACCAAATATTGTATGATTCCCTCTAAACAAAATGTCCAGAATAGGCAAATCCATGGAGACAGAAAGTAAATTAGTGGTTATCTAGGGCTGGGGGTGGGAGGACAGGGAGTGACTGCTAACAGGTTCCTTTTGGGGGGACAAAAATGTTCTAACTCTGTGAATATACTAAAACCAATAAATTGTACAACTTAAACTGGTGAGTTGTACGGTATGTGATTTATATCTCAATAAAGATGTTGAAAAGAGAGAGAGAGGGGAGGGGAGAGGTGGGAGAGAGAGAGAGATTGAAAGAGAGAGGTAATCGTCCTACAATATTTATTCTAGAAAATGAGGATAAGATGTAGGATTGCTTTTTGACAATACCGAGATGTTAAGAACTAACTTTACTTTTCACAATTTCTTCTCTTATCACACTCTAAAGACGTCATTTTGCCACTCTATCAAAGCCCAATTTCTTTTTTTTTTTAAAGATTTTATTATTTCCTTTTTCTCCCCAAAGCCCCCCGGTACATAGTTGTATATTCTTCGTTGTGGGTTCTTCTAGTTGTGGCATGTGGGACGGTGCCTCAGCGTGGTCTGATGAGCAGTGCCATGTCCGCGCCCAGGATTCGAACCAGCGAAACACTGGGCTGTCTGCAGCGGAGCGCGTGAACTTAACCACTCGGCCACGGGGCCAGCCCCAAAGCCCGATTTCTAAACAACGTCCAGGGCTTGTCAATCACCTTATCAGTGCACATCCTGTCCATCCCTCACCTCCCAAGTAAACCTCCAGCCACTCATCCTGGGCATTTACTCGAGCACTTTCTATAAGAATACTGTGAAGCCACACATAACGTGGAACTGCATCTTGAGAAATTTATAACGAAACCTGCACATGGGATTACAATCTTTTTCCTCCTTTACCAGCAATTTCAAAAGGTTTATAACAACAAACTGATGCAACAGAGAGAGAAGTGCAGACAGCCTGGATCAGATGGTGTCCAAAAACTGACCCTGGCACACCTACTGGGACCCATATGTCTGCTCCTCCCCAGCCAAGCCCAGCCAGGGTCAGGCTGGCGCTGGATCAAACCCCACAGTGGAGGACTCAGCCAAGAGGAAAACCCGAACTGCTCTGGGGGAAAGCCAATTGTCTGTGGGTCACTTTTTGATGAGGTAGCTGGTGCCAAAAATCTAGGAGATTCCAAAAGGTCTCTGTCAAGCCATCTTCCTTTTCTGTGGTTTGTTTTTCCTACAATGACTCATGATATCAGCACTTCAACGTTTTAGATAAGAGAGTATGTATGTAGTGGTTGAAGGTAGAGATTTGGCAGCCAACTGCCTGTGTGTGAAGCTCTGTCAGTGAATTAGCCCTTGGACAAGTCATTTACCCTCCCTCCCAGCAAGCTTGTTTTCTTTAGGTGCATTGAGGTTGACAATAGCAGTAACTATTTACAAGGGCTGATGTGAGGGTTAAATGAGATAATTCATGGGGAAGCCTTTAGCAAGAGCTCGGACATGTCAGCAGCAGTAGTTGTTATTACTCTGTAGCCTTCCTAAGAGGGAGGAATTATGATGATAATGAGAATAAACCACTGATTTATAAGTCATTCTGAAGAATGTATACATATTATGTATATACCGAACTAGGTAGTGTTCAGAGAACTGGGAAAAAATGACCACAGAACTTGTATTCTTTGTTTGGAGGAAAAAAAAAGAGCTCATGAAGGAATTTATATAAATTTATTCTAAGAATCTCAGAGAAAAGGGTTCACCATAAATAGGAAGAAATGCATTTACCATAGGTAGTATAAATACAGAGAAAATGGCTGTGAAGTGACTTGAAAAAGCAAACTTGACTCATGGCAGTGATTGAAAGTGGGTTAATTTCATTTCAGGAAAATATCACCATAGTCACATTAATAATGACCAGTGTATATAGGATGCTGAAAAGTATGGGTTTGCACTTCCAGAAACCCTGACCAAGGAGATGCTAAAGAGCTGATTTTAACACACATACACACACGTACCACAAGTACAACCACCAAGGGAAGTCTAACCGTGGGCAGTGAGAGTGTCCAGGTTTAAGGAAAGGGGCTGGGAAACAATGAAGCTGGGAAAATCCAGCAGGTGCTGGGAGAATAATGCAATTTCCTAGGGCAGCAGATGTACAAGTGAAACAGTATCCAGTAACAGTCCATCAGATGGTAATTATAGCTGGACTGGGGAAGAACAGCCGAGATGAAAAGGGGCAATTCAAAGGGTAACTGAATGCCAGTGAGTGACATCTTCCTGAGAGATCACATACCAGGAAAAAGCAGGCCAGCACTTAGCTCTTAGAAGAGGGGTTAAATAAACTGTCATTTTTCTTTGCAGAAGGACAAAGGGAAAGTGAAGGCCTCAAAGAATTCATTAGTTGAGATTTAAACAGACCATCACTAATAAACAACCTCTCCCCCAAAATAACAACAGGCGCAGATCGAAAGTAAGATTCCTCAGGAAAAATGATGAATTGATTTTGTCCCAAAAAATTTTGAAAAAGAGAGAGAGACGTGAGTCCACACTATAATTCTGTGAACACTATAAACCAAGAGGAAGCACTGAAATGAATGGTGGGAGCAGTTATTGATACTGAAGAAAGGGCAGGAGCTGTTTACGTTCAAAGCAGACTTTCTGGTGTTTAATATGACAAATAAGAGTCACTTTAAATCCTAGCTTTGGAAAGGAAATGGTGCCTTGGACCAAACACATTCCCTCCCAAGGGATTCCGCAGAATGGGTCTAACCCAGTGTGGCTGGGTTTCCTCCCGAGTCTGGCTTTCACCGTAGGGGGCTGTGCAGGCCTCTGCCATCCTGGTTTAGTAGCCCGAGCAGTCCCACAGTAAGACTGCCACTAGACTGTAGGCTCCTTGAGGGCAGGGACAGTGTCACAGTCATCTCTGAATCCCTGGAGTGGGGCAGGAAGGAAAAAAACAGGTTTGCACATAGAACCATCTCAAAGTAAGTATGGGTCAACTTGCTCCATAGTCTTTAAATAATATGGTCATTCAATTCATTCAGCCAAATTTTGAGTGTTTTCCTGATCATATCTCTCATGAAAGTGAGCCATGCTGATTCATTTATTAAATGGATTCATTTATTAAAAATTTTCCATCAGAATAATTCTCAGAATATAAATGCACAGGCCAACATGGCCGTTTCAAGCTAAGAAACGAGTCTTCCAGGTCCATCCCATGTGGAGTATGGTCAGGAAAAAGCCCTCGCTCTTATCCGTGAAGCTATACTGGTTGACGGTGGAGATATTATGATGAATCTTTGGGGCCTAAGTCCATAAAGTGTGATGAAAATCATTTACATGTTTTCCAGGTCCTTTCTTATGACCTGATATGGGGCAGGCTGTCAATTAATAGAAACGATAGGGAAGGTATCGTGGCAGGGACACCTACCATCCAAACCAGGCAGAAACTACCAGGGCCTTGGGGTGGGGAGGGGGCATATTTCCCTGCCATGCGGTGATGAATTTCAATCACTGCTGGCTGGTGCCAGATTCAAATTGGCAACCCACTGAGATGAAACGCTTCCTATCCCATTCCTCATGCCTGGAGTGATCTGTTGCCTTGAAGACTGGCTTCCTAGGTGAAAGCGAGGGAACGGATGGTCACTCTGAGATAGCTTAAATACGATAAAAGGTATGAAAGGCAAGTGCCCAGCAAGAGAAATGTGTGGACATGGTGAGTGAGCTGAGGAGCCTATCTAAAGCTCCATGCAAAGGGGGGATGCAAAACTAAAAGACAGAAAAAAAGGAATTCATTTAGTAATATCAATCATTCAACTTCATTCAGTTCAAGGGCTGCGATACTATTCGCTCTGCTAAGATGTCAGTGTACCTAGGACTCTAGAAATTACTCCTAAGAAGATTCATATTTGGCTCACCTTGTCTCAGATAATCAGCCTAAAACATTAAATTCATCTAAAATGGTAAAAAGAAAAAATAATTAAAAATAATAAAATGTAGCATTTTAACTTTTGACCATCCAGGCCACCCCATGTGGAGTATGCTCTTGATAATCCTTTGATCAAACTTTTAAGATTTCTAAAATTTTTACTAAATCTTGTTTACTAAATATAAATCTTTACTAAAACCTTCTCAAGAATGAGCACAACAAGTGGCAGGAAAAGTGTTTCTTAAAAAGTACCAGAATTCGCCAATACCACAAACACTACAGCACAGCAGCAGGTACCCAGCCGCAGCCCCACCCATCGGGTAAGGGGTTGTCTTCCTGGACTAGGGATTTAAATAATCCATCCTCTGTTACATCTTGAAGTAAGCTGGGGCTCTGGAGGGACATAGCACACGGAGATGACCACGGGAAAGGTTATTAAATGTAAGCAATGATTTCAACTCATACCAACCTGGGAAGTAATGATAGGATTGTTTTAAATGAAACAAAATGTCTTCTCTGGCTTTCTCCCCACCTGGAGCTCCAGCTCACCTCAACATTGTCCAACTCTGAAGATCCCCAGGGGTGGCGGGGTGGGGGGTGAGAGATGCTCCTGGTGTTCAGAAAAACAGTGCTCTTTGATATCCACATGACAGCTCCGCACTCCTGTCCCCTCCAGCCCCACCACAAATGCCACCAGAGGACTGACTGAAGGCACCAGAGCACGGGCGGCCACTGACGGGTGAGGGCTTCTCCTGGCTCAGTGGTATAGTCGTTCCACACTTGAAGGTGTCTCAGCAGTGGCTGCCAAAGGGCAGCATCTCTCCTCTTACCCTGATCTGACACAGAAGCTGCACCCACATACTTAGCACCCACGGCACCTTCTCTCCCGGGATCAGCATGACTCTACATAGGCTGTGTTTCAGTGACAGACATAGATGAAGCCACCCTCCCTGACCCCAACACACTATCTCTGTGCCATTCACGTGGGTCTTGGCTCTCGTTCCAAATGAGTCCATTTCCAGGATCTCCACAGGCAAACAGAGCACCTGGTGGCCATCCCAAGGGTACTCCAGGGGGCGCGGCACTCTTGTCTCTAGAGTGGACAGAGCGGGAGCTGCCATGCTGTGAGCCCTGCTACCCACGAACACACCTGTGACCCCAGATGAAATGATATGCATTGGGGATTACTTCCAAATGAGAAGGGAGGAAGGGAAGGGGAAGTGGACGGGGGTGTAGAAGATCCTGAACGAAAGAGTTGAACATTGTTGAAGCTGAGAGCCGAGTGTGCGGGAGCCTCAGTGCTCTTCAACATGCGGCCCGAGACAGGTGCCATCTGCAGACTGTCACTGCTCTGTGAAGAGGTGAGTAGAGCAACTGAGAGAAGCATTCAGAAGCTTTTATAGCCAGTGGACAGAGTCATTCAATGTCTGCTAAATCTAGTAAAATAATTGGACTTGAATTTTGTCTGTCTTTGTTTTTTAACCTAATTGTTTTAGGAATTCACTTTTCACAAAACTGTCAGTCTATGATGGATTATGTATTAAAAGACAAGGCTCCTCAGCACCGACAGAATGACAAACTGCTTTACATGATTCTCTTTACTTTTGCATATGCTTGATATTTTCCACAGTAAAGAGCTGAGGTGGGGGAAGAACTGCTATTTGTTTTTGGTCTCTACTCAAAAATTTAGAACTTATCAGAAAATAAACACAAATTTATTTTTTTATTTTACAAATATGTAGATAAATGTAAGACTTACAGTAAGCAGCAGGCTCTAAGACAGGTCCTGGTGTAGGTGGGAGCTGGGGGCGGCAGACGATGCGCTTCCTGCGGCACTCAGCTCGGCGTGAGTCGTTTATCGGAGCACTATATCTAGCTCCAACCAGCAACTTTTTGGCTAAATGTTTGGAGAGTTTAAACTTTCCACTTTCCTCTTTTCTCTCTCACAAAGGACAAATGTCAGCCCACTGAGGGATTTTTTTCAACCTATTTAAGTGGAAGTGTATACAAACACTACAAGCCTACATGTGAGTCAACTGGACAAAATCACAGTTTTCCAGTTGCTACTGAACTGTGTGTCCATATACACGTACATTTCCATTTAAAGTGAAATCTAGCTTCCATTTTGATCTCTTTTCCTGTTCTGGTAGGTAGAGCATCCAGGGGCCATTCATTTTAAGGTCAAAAGTCCTTGCCATCCCAGGACAGAGAATATGTTCCAATCATCCTGACTCCCCTCAGAGGAGTTAGCAAGCCAGCTGAGGACTTGGGACCCAAACATCTCAAATGCAGCCAGCTTTATTTTCTCCAAGACCTTTGTCTGAATCTTGAATGACCACTTTTGCCTTGAAAGTAAAACATCAATGGAAAGGGGGAATCTGCTTTTGAGGAAAGAGAAAGAAAAAAGAAGGTTCTTTTGACTCCAGAGGTTGACTCCAGGCCACTTGTCCTGAGACACAGCAGCACAGGAAGGCGTCCCCCGGGCTCTGCCACCCCAGAGATCACACCGCTTCTGTTTTAGGCTTACTGTAAAATAACCACCTGAGGGAAAGGGCTGCAGGGGAGCCTCTGCAGGGCGCCCCTGTAAGGGCATGAGCGCCAGGCTCCCTGTAATTAAGAAGCAGCCTGCTCCCTCGAAGACAGTGCTGCCACCCCATCTGCCACGCCCGCAAGAGCTGGCACCGCGCCTCCCTGCCTGCTGCCGCCCGGCTACCCACCGGCTCCTTGGAGACCGCCTTTGATGGAGCATTGATGCCAAGCTTTTCCAGGGGATAGACAATCTGTCGTCGTGGTCGCACGGGAACCAAGCAATGAAGGGCGGATGTCAGGGAGTGGGCGTAGGAGCTCTGGAACTGAAAGACAGCAATCTCTATTTTAGGGGAGAGAGCGTCAGAGCGCGCAGCAGCACAGATGCCTGCATGCAGCTTTACAAATACAGAATTCTGAACTCGGCCAGACCGGGAGAGGGGAAAAATCAGCAAATAAACAAACATACTCTTTGAGCAGAGGAATGAATTGTAGATAATGCCTGACACTAATGAAGATAATTAGGAGAGTAATTACATTACTATCTCTGTGGGAATGACAGATAAACAAGTGGTTTGGTTTATGGGATTTTTCAGTACGAGTATTTTCCCCAGGAGGATATTCTTCTCCATAGTGATCATGAATCAGCTTGATTTGACCCCATTAAGCTGTGTTATCTGCGTCCTGTTAACCTTTGTGTGTTTGGCACAAGCTGCTTTAAGACAGTGCATAGATAAAAATGTCATCTGAGGGGCAACTGAGTGCAGACGTGAAAATCCTTCTGTTTGTGAAAGTCACAGCTACTTCAACTGGACCTCTGTTGATAAAATAAGTGTTTTAAAACAAAAGGATGAAACTTGAAAGTGGGGGTGGGGTGGGGGAATTGGATCGTATTATTTTGACTTATATTAATACTAAATTATGAGCTGGATTTATGCTTACTGAAATGGAGTATGATAAATCATGTTTTAGGAGAATGCTTTAAATATTAATTTTACTCAGTTTTTAAAACTTGGCACAGAAAATTGAACACAGTGATTTTCATTTCTTTCACATTTATGAAATTGTAGGGGTTTTGATGAAACCAACTCAGGATATATTTCAACCGTTTAAACCTTAAGAGTTAAACTGTGAAACCAAAATTTTTAATATATTTATTGAATTTAAGCTGGAAAGCAAAGAAAGTAAAACGGATCTGTGGACGTAATTTGATAAAAAGATGGTTTACATATGACTTATTTGCTGTTCTTAAAATAGCCCCTGGGCATTTCTAAGAGCTTCTAAAAGGCATTTCTAAAATCTTTTGCCATTGAACTTCACATCCTGATTTTACACACTGAAAGACAGAACCCAGGAAATCCTAGCCAGAGCTCTGTTTTATGCCTGGACGATCTCTCAGGATGCGCTCTGACGGGAGGGTGTGGAGAAAACCACCCTCATTATGTGAGCCAAAAGCTCACTCTTATTACAATAAACCAAAGATTTATAGCAGAATTTGGAAATTCTTATCTAAATTATTTGGTACTGCTTCTTACACTTGTTTAGATGAGTATGTGTAAATCAACTGGAAAGGCAGACTGAGAAGAAATTTGTTTCCAAATCTGTTTCTATATCCTACATAAAATAGTGCATAACATATTCCAAATTCTAGAATTGAGGAAAATATGTGAACATTTGATGAAATGTCCGAGATATTATTTTTTATTATGGATGCAAAAGGACATTCTACCAACTTGGCACATGCAGGCAACATCATGCATAAAAACTAAGAATTTAATATCACATCCTGAAGGTCACCAAATTGGCACTTGGCCAAATGCAAAGTAAAAAGAAATTGTGCAGGACCAGGATTTTCAGCAAAACAGTTACCTTCCCATCTCATTAAGTTCAAATCTTGGGCATTCACACTGCTGCATTTTGATAGGAAAAAAATGGTCACTAGCGCATATTCTGCATCTTGCTAAAAATATTTTCCATGCATTTTCTTCTTTCTTCCCCATTTCCCCTGTACATCTCCAAAAGGCTTTTGTTAAATAAGATTCATTGGTAAAATTGCTGTTATGTGTATGTACTAATATACTTTAGAGTGGTTTTAAGTTTAATAATAAGATCATTTTAAAAATCTACTTAGCTCACTTGTGGTAACTAGGAAGAAATGTGACAATGTCAAAGACCCCAGGCAGAGCATGGGAAAGTTTTCAATCATGAATGGGATCTGATCGGACAACTTCTACCCAGCCTAGTGGTTGGCTCTCATCACCCCGCGAGTCTACATCAAGCTAAGGAGCAAGGCTGTCACTGACAGAGGGTCCAACTTGCAGGAAATGACACCCTAGGAATGCAACTTGAAGAGGTCCTTGCCTGTGGAACAACCAAGACACTGTATATGAGTGTGTGTGTGTGTGAGGCAGATGTGTGTGACTCTTCTAGGCATTTGGAACACAGCTTTGAGCAAGACAGACAAACACCTCTGCTTACATGGCAAAATATATAATTTTAGCTGGTGAAAGTGCTATGAAGAAGACTAAAGCAGGACAAATGAAAGCAAGATGAAGAGCTTGCTGTTTCTGCATGCACATTACATAACGTATGCATGTTAGATATGTGTTTACTGCAAAAGTATTACTCTACGTAAGTATAACAAGCATTATGCAGAGTGACATAGGTCTTTACTGCGCAAAGGTTACACGAGGATCACGTATCTCCACTTTTTACCCATAACTTTTATGTGGATGGTTATAGTACTTACTTGGAACGCCTTGACTGCACACCAATCTTAGAGGGTTGAACTCATTTATTCTATGGGTTCACTACTAAAATGTTCTTTGCTTGAAGAACGTGATAAGATCATTCTTTCATTTCATTAGTGCACCATAAGAAATAATTTGGTTTTCATGTGCCTTAGAGTATTCCTGCCTAGATTTCAGTCTCTGTTTTGTCAATATAGAAAAGCCAACAAATTGTTCTACTAATTATATTGGTTGTGATTGTTTCAGAAATTGAAAGCCTTCTGAACTTTCACTGCAGTGTAAGAAAAGGGCCAAACTCAATATGGCATGTGAAATTCAGAGCCATGTTATAATCAAAATTCATTGAGTGAGGAAGGAACAAAATACGGCACACAACACGAATGACACCGCGAATGTCGATCTGCTGGAAAAGTGAATTAACGATGTTCTTTTACCTTGCCTTCCCTGGACTGCGGGTAAATAGGGTAGTAGAGACAGGACTTATAGCCTAACCGAAGGATCTCCTTCAGAAAAAACTTGGTGTAGTGCCGGAAAATGGGGTTCAGGGCAAAGTGATACAAGTGCCCGTGCTCTTCGCGCTGGTGGTGACTGAAGTAGATGAAGTCTTCGATGTTGTAATGCGATCGTATGTACTCCACATCCTGAAAAAGAGGCGGGGAAAGGACATCCAAGAATGTTTT
Organism: Equus quagga; assembly: GCF_021613505.1. Lineage (NCBI taxonomy): Eukaryota > Metazoa > Chordata > Mammalia > Perissodactyla > Equidae > Equus > Equus quagga. The sequence goes on from NC_060278.1 coordinate 67,355,002, forward strand.
AAACAAATGGCATGCATTTTCTGAGAAATATCTTTTAAAAACTACTTTACATACAATAGCAAGAAATGTGTTTTTCTCTCTTGTTATATACTACCTCATCTTCACCGTTAATTTTTTAAAAGTTAAAAGTTATGTTTCCTGAAAGTCACCTGTGTCTGATGGCTTGTCTCTGGAGGATGGCTACATAGCTTTGGAATTGCTCCTTACAGCCATGCCTGCTAACAATTCAGAGAGCCTTGAGTCTTGCTAGTGGCCAGGCGGCAGGATAGCAGCTCTTCACTGCTGTTGGGCAAGGGAGCACCAGCTGGTCAGCACAACAGACCAAGCGTGTGCAAAATTCAGGAGCGGGAAAATACCCACTGGTTCTCTGGAGCCGTCACTATCCTCTAGTCACCTATTAACGTGGAAAGCTGCCCTCCCACAAGTCACGCATTTTGACCTGCACATGTGGTTGGGTTGGCCTGTAATAAAACTGGGAGGTTGGGCCTTATCTGTAAGCATTCCTGAAACTTTTTATGCCTGTGAGATATTACATTTTTACATGGAGGAAGGTAATTTAAAGGACTGGTATTTCTTTGTAAAAGGAAATAATGGGCACCCTGCCCCTATTTCTGTGGGCCTGGTTCTATCACCATCTTTTGTCCCCGACATCAGGGGGAGGGAGCCAGGGCCTCCCCCGTGCTAACTGTGCACTGGGTCAGCCTGTCCTGCTTCTCCTCCCAGCATGCACCCTGTGGGGGTGGGGGCACTCTCCAGAGTCAGTGTGTCTCTCTCTCATGACAGGAGCAGTAAACACACCTGATACGCAGGAAAAAATCAAACCACATGCACATTGGAAAGCACCTATTTATAGTTCTTCTTAATTTTCACAGTAAAATTGCCCTAAAAGCACACTTTCAAGAAGAGGAATTAGGGAATGCAAGGAACTTGATGTGCCCTGTAATTGGCAAAGCTGGGACTAGAAAATTCAGGAAAACTGTGAAGTCTGTGTCCATGCCCCCATGGTTCATTGTCTTTCCAGCTTTTACCACAAAGCACATAGGAAATGGGGCTCAGGGTAACCAGACCAGTGGTGGTACCTGAGGGCAATTCCGGCAATGTCTGACCTTTCGTCTGCACTGACCCTAAGACTGCCTTTACACCCTAAGACTTTTCTTTAATTACCAAGGAGGCATCCCTCATTATAAAATAAAATGAGTAACAAACGTAGGGCTGAGAAATCATAGAAAAACAAAGAGCCAACAGAGGTTATTAGCTCAAAACAGCAGATGGGCCATGTGCATCTAATTCTCCTCCCATCCCAAATCACTTAAAATAACAACCAAAATTTATTTTTTAAATAATGAGTGGGAGTGATGGGGAATGGAAGAGTAAGGCAGACTTACCTTGGAAGGAAAAATACCAAGTCCTCTATCACTAAGCTAAACCTTCCTACTTTGGGCCACTCAAACTGAGAGTCCCTGTCTACTGCCAGCCAGGCCTCCATTTGAGCACCACGAGGGGAAGCCAGATGACTGATGCTCCCTCCCAACTAGACAGAGGGGTGGGCAGCCCTCCCAGAGACTGGAGAGATGCAACGGAGAAGCAGATACGCACAACTGTCAAGGATACCCATGCCAGCCAGCCATACTGATAATTTAATCTTTCATTCATGACAAGGACAGACTTTTGGGGAAAACTGACAAATGCAAAAGACCAGAATAGAGAAACATACAACTTACTCCAGAGGAAACAGAGTATCCAGGGAATAGAAGAGAATTTTTTAAAAATTTTACTCACTGTCCTCAGAGATACTTAGAAGGAGCTTGCATATAGTATAACAAACAAGCTGCTACACAAAAAGGAGCAATAAGAAAACAAGGAAGAGACTTGGAAGTTAAATATATGAACCCTGGAATTTAAATTCCAATTGAAGGCCTGGATAATAGAATAGACTAGGCTGAACACTGAATTAGGAAACCAGAAGACAAATCAAGGAAAGCCCCTAGAATAAAGAGTAAGAAGTACAAGAGATTAAAAAATATGAGAAGAAAGATAAGAGATAGTGAAGGATCAATTCCAAAGGTCCAATATCCACCTAAAAAGGAATTCAAGAAGAGGAGAATAGAGGAAATGAAAGGGAAGAAGTAATTAATGAAAACAGAGAAGAAAGATGTTCCTAAGCTCTAAAGAGGCATGAGACACTCCTCAGTAAAATTTCAGAATTTCAGGGATAAAAAGAAAAAACTAATTTTCAAGAAAGAAAGAAAACAAAGATACATCAGATTATATTTTATGGGTGACATTGGGTACTGGAAGACAATGAGAGTAAACACATCGACATTCTGCTGAGAAACAATTTGAGTAAGAATTCTATACACAGCCAAATGAGTATTCAAGTGTGAGAACATAATGAAAACTTCTTGGATATGTATGGATTCAGAGATCCTACCACCTATCACTCTCTCTAAAAGAATTATTCAAAGATATATTGAATCAAAAGAGAAATGAATCCAAGAAGGAGGATAGTTTGAATACATTAGAGGAATAAAACCATATGAACATCTCAATAAATGCCAAAAACACATTTGGTAAAATTCAACACTCATTCATAATAGAAACTATTAGTAAACTAGAAATAGGAGGGAATTTCCTTAACTTGATAAAGCATGCCTTCTAAAAAAGTACAGCAAATATTATATTAAATGGAGGAAAGTCTAGAATCATTCATAAAATCAGGAACACCACAAAAGCACCTGTTACAAACACTACTATTCAATGTTATTCTAAACATACAATAAAATTGGAAAATATAAATAAGTATAAATTTTTACTTATTTGTTTATTTTTTGCTGAAGAAGATTAGCCCTGAGCTAACACCTGTGCCAATCTTCCTCCACTTTGTATATGGGTTGCCACTACAGCGTGGCTGACGAGTCGTGCATGTCCGCACCCAGGATGGAACCCATGAACCTGGGCTGCCAAAGGGGAGCAGGCTGAACTTAACCTCTATGCCACGGGGCAGCCCCATAAATATTTTTAAAAGAAAGTTCAGCAGATTCTATTTTCCAAAAAGATGGCCATGACAGTAATTCATATGTCACATGCTCTTCTGCAGAGTGAGCTAGCTACACTCCCATCAAGAGGTAGAGTCTATTTCTCCATCCCTGGAATCTGAGCATGCCCTGTAACTGTTTTAACCAATAAAATATGGTTATAAGTGACACTGTACCACAAAAGAGAATCAATTGACAAACTCTCAGAGCTAATAAGACACTTCAAAAAGGTGGTTGGGTACAAGATCACAATACAAAAATGAGTAGTTTTTCCATACACCAAAATAAACATTTAAAACATACAATGAAAAAAAGTATTTATTCACAATACCCAGAAAAATATAAAACACGTAGAAATAAATCATAAATGTCCAGGACTGTATCAGTCAGAGTCTCAGCAGGAAACAGATGGTATGTTCAAATCAGGGTAATTGGAGGTGGGTGTAACAAAGGGACTATTTACAAGGAGGGGGTGTGGGCAGGGAAACCAATAGGGAAAGCATAGCAGCAACTGCAAGCTATTACCACCCTAGGTGGGTGGCATGGGAGGTCCTGGTTACCAGAATCCAAAAAAAACGGTCCTGGAGAAGAAGCCACCTTGAAAAGGTGAGGGAATTCAGTGGGGAGATGAGCCAGCTCGAGGCATCCCATTCTCACTCTCCTCTCGTCCTCTCATCAGGGCTCCCCATTGGCCAAACCCAATCAGAAGCTGAAGGGTAAAGGCATTCGTGATGCTACCCACCAGCTCAGGCTCCCTGGGGCAGGACAGGGCAGAGGATGAACCTGTGGGGCGAACAAAGCATCCGGCACAAAAAACTTGTATGAAAGAAGCCCCAAAACTTTTCTGAAGAACCCAAAAGGATTCAACAATGACAAGAGAGGAAGCCATGCTCCTAGAGGGAAAGTTTTAATATTTTAATTGTCATTTCTGCCTAACCTGTTCTATAAAATCCACATAGGAGCAAATAAATTCATAGCAGTACAAGGTTTATCAGGAAGAGGAAATATCTAAGTAAACCAAGAAAATTTAGAAAAGACAAACGAGAGAAGACTCTCCTACCAGATACCAAAGCACATGATAAGGCAACAGATATCAATAAATAAATCCATGGAACAGAATAGAGAGGAAAAATAGACACAGACACATGGAAATCTAATAATGGAAAGATGACATTTTAAATCAGTAGGGAAAGAATGGACTACTCAGTGACAAATACGTAGGAATAACTGGCTATACATTGGGGAAAAAAAATTAGATGTCCACTTGACAACATACACATACATACAAGATGCATGTAATTAAGTGCAAGGAAGAACACTGGAAGGAATAAATGTCTAACTGTTAATAGTAGGAATCCTCTGGGGAGAGCAGTGGAACTTTTGTTTTTGCTGATGGTAAAAGCTTACTTGAATTTTTAGAATATGAATGTTTTTATGTATTTTTATAATATTTTAAACCTTTTGAACTGAAAAAAATAGAGAATTGGAAAGCCGCCAAGTGGGATGCAAACGGATGATGATTTATATCCTTCAGAAAAAGGAAGCATTCATATTAAATAAATAAAAATGAAACATCAAAAGAGGCATTACATGCTAATTCATGATATAAAAAGACACAATTAAGGAAACTAATATCCATTTCACAATTTACCATTTCATTTCTGATCACTGCAATGCCAACTACTTGTTCTGCAACTTCAGCTACAAATGCCTGCAGTGGTGTCCCATCCTGAAAAGATAAGCATAAATTTTTAGACCCTTAAAAATATCACTATCAATGTTCCTGTAAGCAGTCAACATGGATTTTACCCATGATCCCATAATGACAATGATAGTCAAAACCAACATCTATCAACACTTCCCTCTGAACCAGGTAGGAAGTTAAATGCCCTCCTCGTGTTCATTTAACCCTCACTCCACCTCCAAGAGGTAAGGAGAATCAGTACCTCTATTCTATTCACAGGAAAATAGGCTCGGGAGGCTGAGTAACAAGCCAAGATCTTCAGCTAGTAAGGGATGGATCTGTGATTCACACTATGGTCCCTTTGACTCAGAATCTGTTTTCTTTAGCTCTACATCAGTGGTTCTCAAATCTTGTGATCTCAGGACCCCTATGCCCTGAGGATTCCAAAGAGCTTTGGTTTATGTATGTGATATCTATCACTATTTTCTATATTAGAAATTAAAACAGAGAAAATTACGAATTTGTTTATTAACTTTTGTTTAACTTATTAATTGAATAAATTTTAAAATTTGACAAAAATATTTAGAGAGCAGAGTAGCATTGTTTTATATTTTTGCAAATCTCTTTAATGTCTGGCTTAATGGAAGACAGTTGGATGCTCATATCAGCTTCCGCATTCAATCTGCTGCAATAGGTTATTTTGGTTGAAGTATAAGAAAAAAAATCTGTCTTCACAAAGATACATAGTTGGAAAACAGGGAAGTATTTAAATAATCTTTTTAGATAATTATGGATATACTTCTTTGCTGCTACACCAAAACTCAACAAGTGGGAGTGTTTTAACGATTAGTTGCAACATGGAATCTGAAACCACATCAGTGAACTTCGTATATATCACTACCTTAAAATTCACTGGTCTATTTTGCACTTTGAATGACTCTTTTACCTATGCATGGTTTTGTAACATCATGTATTATTTATCTGGAAAATAATGACTCACCAACCTTATGCAAACTTTTCCAAATGTTGACCTACTTCATTACAAAATATCGAAACATCACATTTGGTAATATCACCACCAGTCTCATCAGAAAAAGTCTTTTAAGTATCAGGAAGCTGTCAAGTTCATGTGAAAAGATACTAATTTTCCAAAATTCTAATTTTTTCTTGAAAGCTTGGATTTTATCATAGGGGACAAATGCTGTCCATTGTTTTCTTCTTTTTTTTCATTTTTTTGGTCAGTAAGATTGTCCCTGAGCTAACATCCATGCCACTCTTCCTCTAATTTGCATGTGGGACGCTGCCACAGCATGGCCTGATGAGCAGTGTGTAGGTCCAGGCCTGGGATCCGAACCCACAAAGCCCAGGCTGCCAAAGTGGAGCACATGAATGTACCCACTGCACCACCGGGCCAGTTCCTGTCCATTGTTTTCTTAGAGTTAAAGGCTCACCTCTTTCATTCATTCATTCATTTTTAAGAAAATGTTTGCCAACTACCCAAGACTGAATAATCATACTTTGTCTGCCAGCTGTTCTTTCAAGTAAAAATGGTGTTTCATGAAAACACATGAAAGTGGCTGATTGAGAATGCAACTCAAACAACTACAAAAATGCTCTTTCTTGAAACAACCAACATAATTGAGCCTGCAGCAGAGGAGCTGTACGTGTACTTCTTATTTTGCCACACAGAACACTGAAAATACATGTACTCAAGGATAGAGATCTAATAAAGTTGATAATGTTTCCTGCTTCAAGTGAAACCAGCTTTCCCCTTTCTTTTTTAAATTCATGAGATAGTTGTAGATTCACAGGCAGTTGTAAGAAAATATACAGAGAGATGCCGTGTACACTTTGCCCTGTATCCCTGAATGGAAACATTCTGCAAAACTCTACCATAATATGACAAGCAAGGAATGCACAGTGATGTGATTGTGTGTGTGTGTGTGTGTGTGTGTGTGTGTGTGTGTAAGTTCTACACAAATTTATCCATGACCACAGTCAAGATACTGAACAGTTCCAACACAAAGATCTCTTGAGTTGCCTGTTATAATCACACCCATCGACCCCCGCCCTCCTCCTGTTCTTAACCCATGGCAACAAACGATCTGTTCTCTATTTCTAAAACTTTGTCATTTCAAAAACATCACATAAGTGGAGTCATACAGTATGTAACTTTTAAGAATTGGCCTTTTTTCCACTTGGCATAATTCTCTGGAAATCATCCAAGTTGATGCCTGTATCAACAGTTCAGTCCTTTGTATTGCTGGGTCCTGTTTCACGGCATGGATGGGCCACAGGGTGCTTACTCATTCACCTGCTGAAGGACATTTGGGCCGATTCCAGCTGCTATGAACATTCGTGTACAAGTCTTTACTTCTTTGAGATAAATGCCCAGGAGTACAATTGCTAGGTCATATGATAGCTGCATTTTTAGTTTTATTTTATTTTATTTTTATTGAGGTAATAATAGTTTACAACATTGAGAAATTTCAGTTATACATTATTATTTGTCAATCACCACATAAATGCGCCCCTTCACCCTTTGTGCTCACCCCCAACACATCTTCCCCCAGTAACCACTGAACTGTTCCCTCTGTCCGTGTGTGTGTTTATCTTCCACATATGAGTGAGATCATATGGTGTTTGTCTTTCTCTGTCTGGCTTATTTTGCTTAACATAATACTCTCCAGGTCTATCCATGTCATTGCAAATGGGGCAATTTTGTCTTTTTTTTTTTTTTAAAAAAAAGATTTTATTTTTTCCTTTTTCTCCCCAACCCGCCGCCCCCCCCCCCAGTACATAGTTGTATATTCTTTGTTGTGGGTCCTTCTAGTTGTGGCATGTGGGATGCTGCCTCAGCGTGGTTTGATGAGCAGTGCCATGTCCGCGCCCAGGATTCAAACCAACGAAACACTGGGCCGCCTGCAATGGAGCACACGAACTTAACCACTCGGCCACGGGGCCAGCCCCCAATTTTGTCTTTTTACGGTGAGTAGTATTCCATTGTATATATATATATAGACACCACATCTCCTTCATCCAGTCATCAGTTGATGGGCACTTGGGGTGCTTCTACATCTTGCCTATTGTGAATAATGCTGCAATGAACATAAGGGTGCATAAGTCTCTTTGAGTTGTTGATTTCAAGTTCTTTAGATAAATATCCAGTAGTGGGATAGCTGGGTCATACGGTATTTCTATTTTTAATTTTTTGAGGAATCTCCATACTGTTTTCCATAGTGGTTGCACCAGTTTGCATTCCCACTAGTAGTGTGTGAGGGTTCCCTTTTCTCCTCAACTTTTCCAACATTTGTTATTTTTTGTCTTGGTGATTATAGCCATTCTAGCAGATGTAAGGCGATGTCTTAGTGTAGTTTTGATTTGCATTCCCTGGTGATTAGTGATGTTGAACATCTTTTCATGTGACTATTTCCCATCTGTATTTCTTCTTTGGAGATATGTCTGTTCATATCCTCTGCCCATTTTTTGACTGGGTCGTTTGTTTTTGTGTTGTTCAGTTGTGTGAGTTCTTTACATATTATGGAGATTAACCCCTTGTCGGATATATGATTTGCAAATATTTTCTCCCAATTGGTGGATTATCTTTTTGTTTTGATCCTAGTTTCCTTTGCCTTGCAAAAGCTCTTTAGTCTGATGAAGTCTCACTTGTTCATTTTTTCTTTTGTTTCCCTTGGCCAAGTAGACATGGTTTTCGAAAAGATACTTTTAAGATGGATGTCAAAGAGCATACTGCCTATATTTTCTTCTAGAAGTTTTATGGTTTGAGGTCTTACCTTCAAGTCTTTGATCCATTTTGAGTTTATTTTTGTGTACGGCAAAAGATAACGGTCTACTTTCATTCTTTTGCATGTGGCTGTCCGGTTTTTCCAACACCATTTATTGAAGACAATTTCTTTTCTCCATTGCATGTTCTTAGCACCTTTGTCGAAGATTATCTGTCCATAGATGTGTGGTTTTATTTCTGGACTTTCAATTCTGTCCCATTGATCTGTGTGTCTGTTTTTACCAGTACCATGCTGTTTTGATTACTATAGCTTTGTAGTATATTTTTAAGTCAGGGATTGTGATGCCTCCAGCTTTGTTCTTTTATCTCAGGATTGCTTCAGCTAATTGGGGTCTTCTGTTGCCCCATATGACTTTTAGGATTCTCTGTTCTATTTCTGTGAAGAATGTAATTGGGATTCTGATTGGGATTGCACTGAATCTGTAGATTGCTTTGTGTAGTATGGACATTTTAACTATGTTTATTCTTCCAATACATGTGCATGGAAGGTCTTTCCATCTCTTTATGTCATCAGCAATTTCTCTCAGTAATGTCTTACAGTTTTCATTGAATAGGTCTTTCACCTTCTTGGTTAAATTTATACCTAAATATTTAATTCTTTTTGTTGTGATTGTAAATGAGATTGTATTCTTGAGTTCTCTGTTAGCTCGTTATGAGAGTATAGAAATGCAACTTATTTTTGTAAGTTGAGTTTGTACCCTGCAATTTTGCTGTAGTTGTTGATTATTTCTAGTAGTTTTTTGATGCATTCTTTAAGTTTTCTATATATAATAAAATCATGTTGTCTGCAAACAGCGAGAGTTTCTCTTCTTCATATCCTATTTGGATTCTTCTTATTTCTTTCTCTTGCCTAATTGCTCTGGCCAAAACCTCCAGTACTATGTTGAATAAGAGTGATGAGAGTGGGCACCTTGTCTTGTTCCTGTTCTCAGAGGGATGGCTTTCAGTTTTTCCCCATTGACTATGATGTTGGCTGTGGGTTTGTCATATATGGCCTTTATTGAATTTTTAGTTTTCTTAAGAAACAGCCAAAATGTTTTCCAGAGCAGCCGTACCATTTTACATTCCCACCAGCAACATACGAGTGATCCGATTTCCCTGAATCCTTGCCAGCATTTAGTGGTGGCACCCTTTTTGTTTTAGATATTCTATTTGGTGTGCAGTGATATTCCACTGTGGGTTTTCTTTTCCTGTTGCTACTGTGAGTGCATTGCAGGAAGAACTTGATGACCACTGGGAAATTTGGTGCCACTGCTTTGATCCACACTGAGCCTCCCAAGGTTTTGCTCACCATTGCCTTTTACCATCAGTGCAAATATCAATACAGTGGAAAAGGAAAATAATTTCTTACTCTTTTATGAAAATAATTTTTACCTCACAGACCTCCTGAAAATTCATATCTCAGAGACCCCTGGGGTTCCTTAGACCACACTTTGAGAACCAGGGCACTACATCATACTACATGGTTGGCAAGCCAGGAGGGAAGGAACAAAAAATGAAGAAACAGAGACTAAAACAAAACAAAACAAAAACATATGCTGGAGGAAGTTTTATTTTACTTCAATGTCTTTACAAACATTAAATGTTTCACTACATTTGTGTTTGGTGTCTCCCTCTTGATGACTTAAAAGTTAACTAAAAGATTTATTCAAAAGAGCCAATAACTGGGAACTCCCCAAATGTCCTTAACAGTAGGATGAAGAAATAAAGTGTGGCATATGCATGCAATGAAATACTTTACACCATGATATGGGTGAATCTCACAAACATTGCTGAGCAAAAGAAGCCTGGTATCAGAAAACACTGTGTATGATTTCCTTTAAATAAGATTCAAAAGAAGGCATAACTAATCTATGATCTTAGTAGTCAAGGCAGTATTAACCTTGGGGTAAAGTGACAGAAAGGGAGCATGAGGGGGACTTCTAGCCGGCTGGGGTTAGTCCATTTCCTGAAGCAGGTGCTCATACATGGTACATTCAAATTGTGAAATCCATCAAGCTGTTTATCAGTTATACTTCTATGAAGATTTTTTAAATAAAATTTATCAAAAAAAGTAACTAAGCGGGGGCTGGCCCCATGGCCGAGTGGTTAAGTTCGCACGCTCCGCTGCAGGTGGCCCAATGTTTCGTTGGTTCGAATCCTCGTCGTGGACATGGCACTGCTCATCAAACCATGCTGAGGCAGCATCCCACATGCCACAACTAGAAGGACCCACAACAAAGAATATACAACTATGTACTGGGGCGGGGGGGTTTGGGGAGAAAAAGGAAAAAAAAAATCTTAAAAAAAAAAGTAACTAAGCATTTCTCTAACTACATGCATTATTTCACATCTGATTATGTTACCTGGCATGGTCCTTAAGAAAGCAGTGTTAATGTAAGGACCTCTGCTAGCTTGCCCTGTGCCATGGCAAAAGTACAGTATAGTTACTACACTAGAAAGAGAACAGGATCTTCTCCAGCCCACGCCATCCTTGAGGATGCAGCCAGCTCAACAACAAGATATGGACACACTCATCATCCAGTAGGGTGGAAATGGAGTGCCATGCCCTAAATCTGATATCCAGTGCTGCTGGAGTGGGCACGAGGCACCCACAGATTCCTGAGCTACCGTTCACTAACCTAGGTCAGATTTGCCTCTTCCAAATGCTGGAATCTATCTTGTTTCATGACACTTGTTTGGATCAAGTCCAAATTTTCCATCCTCGTGATAAGGATTTAGATTATCTGATCAGCCCCTTTGGGCCCCCAGTGAGGAGAACAGCCTCACTTCCTTAAACCTCAGTTCCCTTGTTTTTCTCCTCTTGCTCCCATCTTCCAAGCCCACCACTGCCACTTCCCAGCACATGATTCTTCAAGTGAGGTCCAAGGAAACTTCAGAGTTGAACCTACATGGGTCATAACGGTCCCATGGCGTGAGGAAAAGAAAGCCAGTCTGGTCATAGCAGGTACTTACAGGGTCTCTGTGAGCCTTGTTGTATTGTTTTAAATCCTCCAGTATGCTCTTACTCAGCATCAGGGTGCTGACGAGATTTTCAACACCAGGAGTATCCGAGAAAGTGGCAAATCTTATATTAATGGACCTGGGTAAGGAGAGAGACATATTTTTTAGGTTAAGGTACTAAAATATGTATTCCCTCCCAAAAATGGAGACAAAATTGTAACATATCGCACTTATATAAAATAGTATCCTAACTACAAAAGTAACTCATTTCATTCTAGAGAACCTAGAAAACACATGTAAAAAAAGTGCAAAGAATAAGGTAAAAATCACTGATAATTCCATTAACCAGAGACAACACAGAGTTACACTCTAAATTCATTTAATTTAAAATGTTCAGTACCATGCCTTGTTTTATATTTACCTCATACATAAAGGCAAATTCTTCCCCCAAATTTTAAAGTATGTTAAGGAGTTAAGAAAATGCCTTGAACCTCGGCTGGCTTCATGAGTCTTTAAAATCCTTAATAATTTTATCTTTGATTTTGTGTTTTTACGTAAAGTTAAGTTGGACAATGGAGCAAGGCCAGTGGCTTGGAGCCTTGGCTCACAGATAGTACTCACCTCCCACCATTCTCTCCCATCTGTTCCCTGCCCCTGGCACGTTGGGCCCCAAGGGGCCTCCCCATCCTTGCCCCATGACTGCTGCTGACCTCTGCCAGGGGCGACAACTGGGTTGCACTCGTAAGGGGAGGCCCACGTTTAGCCATCATGCTCCACCTTCAGTGGGGTCCTGGACACGGGCACAGGGAGGGTCAGGGGTCAGGCACCTGCCTCATGGAGTCTCTAGTCAGAGCAAGGTGGTAGATATCCCCACCTGGGGCAGGCAGTGACATGGTGTGTTTGGCAATTCGCTGTGAACCTCTTGCTCACCCCCATCCAGTTATTGAGAGCATCCCAGTGCAGAGGTTGCAAGCCATTGGAAGATGCCTGTTTGCCATGGGTTGGAGTGGTGGGCCCATGGGAAGGAGAGATGACTTCCTCATCTTAGGCTAGACCCCCACATTTTCATTCTGTAATGGGTCCTGCATATTATGTAGCTGGCCTTGCATTGAATGCTCTCCGGTCATGAGGGCATTATTACTAAATAGAACTGATAAATTATTAAATTTATTGCTAAACAGGTATTAATACTCAATAGGCTACTCTTCCTAATATAACTAAAGTAAAATACCTACTTTCGATTGTAGTGAATATTTGTGCTTAAATTTTAAGGTATGCTTCTATACTATGACAAAGCGGCATATTCGCAAAGAACAACCTACATCTATAATTAATTGGTATAAAGATTATCAATTAATACCACCTTAATAATATTTATGAGCAATTTTTAAGTAAACGGTAAGAACTTGGTTCCGATATGGCCATCTTACACCAACATCTGATAGTTTGGATGGATTAAAGATATAAATGTAAAAAACAAGACCACAAAAGTACTAGGAAAATACCCAAGGGAATTAAGAATATAAGCCCACACAAAACCTTGTACGTGAATGTTCACAGTAGCAATATTCATAATAGCCCCAAAGGCGGAAAGAACCCAAATGTCCATCAACTCTGAAACAGATAAACAAAATGTGGTCTACCCACACAATGGAATATTATTCAGCCCTAAAAGGGAATGAAGCACTGATACATGCCACAACATGGGCGAACCTTGAAAACAGTACACTAAGTGAAAGAAGCCACATACAAAAGGGCACATATTGTATAATTCAATGATATGAAATGTCCACAATAGACGAATTTATAGAGACAGAAGGTAACATAGCTGCTGCCAGGGGCTGTGGGGAGGAGGGAAAAGGAGTGACTTCTTAATGGGTATGGGGTATCCTATCGGGTGATGAAAATGTTTAGGAACCAGAAAGTGGTGATGGTTGTACAACACTGTGAATGTACTAAAAACCATTGAATTGTACACTTTAAGTGGGTGATTGTACGGTATGTGAATTATATCTCAACGAAGCTGTTACCAAAAAGTATATGATACCAAAGCAAGTTGAAAGGAAAAGGAAAGGGGAATGGCAACTAAAAGCCAAAAACTAAGCTGGTGTAGCAATATAAATAACGGATAAACTAGACCTCAAGGCAAAAGCATTAGGAGGCAAATAAGTCTCTATTTAATAACAAAAGTAAAAATATTGTATGTCAATTATATCTCAACAAAAAAAGGAGTTACCATGTAGAGTATATATCTTCATTTTGACTCATCAAATGACTATCAATATATATTCTAAATATCAATTATATATTTATTTAAAAAATTCACTAGGAAGATATGGCAGTATCAAATCTGTAGGGATCTAAAAACATAGCTTCAGAATATTGAAGTAAAAGTTCACAGAATTATGACGATTTGACCAATATCCGTAAAGTTTAATACACCTCTCTCAGAAACTGATATCAGACAAAAGGCTGGATCCTGCATCTCCCAAATGAAAACACTTGGCTATCTAACAGTCCTCTCAATCTTAGCATTCCAAAGCCCTCCACCAGCCCTCTTTCCCATCTTAGTTAATGGCAACTCCATCCTTTCAGTGGTCCAGGCCCAAACCCTTGGCTTCATCTTGGCTCTCTTTCTCACAGGCCTCACTTCCAGCCCAGCAGCACATCCAGTTGGCTCTCCCTTTGAAATGCATCCAGAATCCAAGTACTCCTCAGGACCTCCAGTGCTGGCCCCAGCACCACCACCTCTTGCCTGAGTTATTGCAGCAGCATCCTAATGTCTCTAGGCTTCCACCTTTGCCCTCAACAATCCATCCTCAACAAAGCAGATAGAGTGGTGCTCATTAAGCACTAAGGCAGATCATATGGCTCTGATACTCAAATCCCAATAATACAGGCGTTCTTAACATCCATTATGCCAAGGACCCCTCTCAGAATAATATTTTTAAATTGATAAAATAAAATATGTAGGATTACAATACATTAGCCTCATAATAACATGATTCAGAAGAAGTCTAATAATTTCCATAATTTTGTATATAGATGAGTACAAGCCATAACTAATATTTGCAGATATCTGCAAATCCTGTAATATGATAGGAAAATACCTGTCCTTTCAATTTAAGAGAAAGTTACAGGTACTACTGATACTATTGTGGTTTGTTGTCTATTTTCACAATAGAAGGCAGTGCTAACTTTCAGTAAAAGCTTAATAAACATGCAATCTTCCCCCTGCCTTCTACCCATGGACCAAGGTTAGGACCTCAGCTATGTTTCCCATTTCCCTTCAAGTAAAAGCCCAAGTCCTAGAAGGGCTGAGAGCCCCTCCATGCCTGGAGCCTCCTCCCTCTGACTCATCTCCGAACAGTCACCTTCTTGCTCTCCCTGCTCCCCTCACAGGTGTCCTCAAACATTCTAGGCACACTCCCTCATCAGGAGTTCTTACACAGATTTCTGCCAGCCCCACCCAAATATGCAAGCCTGTTCCCTCACCTGAACATCAAGTGTTCACTCCAACTTCCCTTCAGTGAGGCCCTCCCTACCCCTGACCCCGCTATTTAAAGTCTAGAAACCCTGACACTCCCATCTTCACTCCCTGTTCTATTTTTCTCCATAGTATTTCCTACCTCCTACTTGTTTTGTTCATTGTTTCCCTCCTCCCACTAAAATAAAACTTCATGAGGCTAAGAATTTTGGTCCATTTGCTCACTGCTGCATCCCCATGGCTAGCACAATGCCTAGCACGTAAGAGGTGCTCAAGAAATGCCTGTTAAGTGGGTGAGTTATACAGCTCACATATAGATGGCCAGAGACTTTTCCCCATGCTTCTATATCTGATAAATGCTACAATCGCGTTATTAAGAGTGTTGTGGGAGCCAGGAGAGTGAATGAGCATGTAACACTTTTTGCACATCTTTATTGCACTATCCTGTGCTTTCTGGGATGTCGACCTCTTCCCTCTGGCAAGGCTCGAAGCTCAGACCACATCAGGTTCCGCTCCGAAAGGCTGGGGCTTTCCCTAGCCCACAGTAGCACTCCACAAATGTTCAATGGGATATGGGGCTGTTTGACTGCCAAGCATCACAAAAACCCAAACTTTATTTCACCAGTTTGTCCACGAAAATCTACCATAGATTAGGTGACACACCATTTTGTGTTATATTGTGAAGCTCTTCCCTCTGCTATTTATATTTGCCAAAGAATACGGCACCATTTTCACGTGTTCCTAGAGTTTCGGGGGGGATAGACAACAGCCGTAGGTTTGTGCCCTACTCTAAATCTGCGCTGTCCAGACGGGAGCCACGAGCGACACGTGGCTACTGAGCCCTTGAAACGTGGCTGCTCCAAAAGGAGACAAGCTGCACGTGTAAAACCTCCACTGAATTCTAAAGACTTGGTATAAAAAAGGACATAAAACATCTCATTAATATTTATTTATATTGATTACATCTTGAAACAGTAATATTTTAACTATAAGGGGTTAGCTAATAAATATTACAATTCCACCTATTTTTTGATTTTTTAATTAGGGTGACTATTAGAACATCTACAATTACATATCTAGCTCACTCTGACTTCTATTGGACAAGGCTGCTCTCTGTTGTCTAGTATTTGCCTCTAAGAGCTATTTTTCAATTGTTTTTGCTGAGTTCAAAAAGCAGAATGTAGGTTTACTCCACAGGTGACCCTTTCACCCAGGGCTCTGAGGCAAGTGGCCAGTGTGTACATGACTGCTTACACATCAGGCGCCAGCAACGGCCGCCTGTTTGTTTTGCCCTTAACTGGAATGAGATGACGGGGACCTGTGGTTGGCAAAAGGGAAATACAAACACGGCAATAGGTACATGTCCTAATTGTTTTTACATAGCAAATGACAGGAGCATCCAGAGAAAGCAAAAAAGGAACATGCATAAGAAATAGGTCCTCAAATAAAATGCAGTCCTTAAAAATCAATTACTAAAGTGGCTTTATTAAAAATGATTAATTTGTTCAGTCACAAATATTCATTAAACCTCTGCTGCATTCCCAGTGTGTTCTGGGTGTTGGGGATCCATCAGGAACAAGATAGTCCACAATTCCTACCCTCGTGGAGCTGTCCTGCTATTGATTCCAGAACCATCTTCTGAGAAATAATTCTGAAATCTCTTGAAGTTTTAAATGAGGTTAGAAATGGACTGCGACACGTGGAGGCCTCAGTCTGTGTTTTAGCTGTAGGAAGCCCCACTGAAAAATAAAATGACTTCAAAACAAGGTTGTAAGGATGCTTAGTGTTTTATTCTCAACATGAGTGATCCTTAATTAAAATAATATTATCTTAAAATACATATGGATGTCATACACACACACACATCAAAAGGAGATGGTCTTTATTGTCCAATTATCAAGCAGCCATCTTTATTTCTTGCCTTATTTTCAGATAAATCATAAAGACTTTGAATATTCATTGAGAGTTTATAAAATGATACCAAGACCTTCTGTGGAATGAACTTTTAATCTGCTAAATAAATATTCAAAAAGACAAAATCCATTTTGATGTTTACTTACTTATATTAGGCCTGGCAGAACTGCAAAAGATGGTGGGCTTACTGGATACAGCTAAAAGTGGCCCTACTTTCCTCTCTTCACAAGCTTCAGAGACGAAGTTTCTGATCTTCACTCTTGTGTTCTGAGCTCTGTGCTAGGCCCCTTCCTTCTGGCCCAGGCTGCGTAACCGGGAAGAAGTCCCAGCTCGCTACCTGTTCTGCACGTCACCTTGCCCGACTCTCCCGGAAGTGAACGTGTTTGCTCAGTAACCGGGATGAGTTAGCCTTTCTTTTCTCAAGGGCGCAGGCACGGTTCTAAAGCCTCTTTGAATCAGAGAGGGAGATCAGCTGTGGTTTTCCTTATCCATCCACATGGCTTCCTCCTTCCAGTCCTCAGAGGGGTCCTGTTTAGGGCGCTGTTGTTTCTCAACTCTTCCAGTAGTCCTACCTCTCCCCAGGTCACCTCCCTCTTGCACATCCTCTCTGATGTATCTGAACGCCCAAAGCCGTGATTCCTCAGGACACGTCACCTCCATGAAGAAATAAAGCCCTTGCCCAAGGATCCCTTCATGGGTCGTGAAAGTTTTGCAGCCCTGGGCACTTGCTTTACAACAAGAGTCTTTCTTCTTCTCCCATTTTTGGTGGACTCTGGTCTCAAAGATCAGAATTTATCATTTTTAATCAGACTGCACACATAACAAAATAGAAAATCATACATAAAAGTAGAAGTAAAAAGATTTAACAGCTAATTTTGCAAACTCAAGTTGAATGAATGAATTGTTTTAGACACCTAGAAGTGTATGTGTGTAGTCACTCAGCCTTGCAGAATATAGGGCAATATTTTGATGCCAGTAAATTAAAACAAAACGATGAAAACAAGAGAAAGTACTTTGAGTCTTTCTGAATTCCAAAGGAGTGATCTATGTAATAGAAACATAAAACAGTTCAATAGTCACTGGGATTTCAGTTTAAACCAAGACAAAGATAAAACAATAATGACGAAATAAAGTTTTCTGTTGAGTTCTACTCAAGGAGTCTGATTAAAAGCACCAGAAGGACCCATATCACCAAAACACTCTCAATGACGACATGGGCCTGAAATAGGTATAACGGTGACGTGCTAGAAAAAATGACAACCAGGCATGAGTGAGTCACCCATGGAAAAACAAATAAAACAAAACATTGAGGGAAGGACTCAAAAGCCAGCTACCTAAGAGCATTTTTATTCACTGAGTACAGTTGACAATTGGTAGTATAATTTAACTTAGCAGTAACCATTTATTCATAGAAAATAATTTCTAGCACAATGTGTTAGTTGGATAAACAAGTTTGAAACATAGTCCCCCAAATTAAAAATGGCAAATTTCAAAAAAGGGTAGTTTGGAAGGGCAGAAAGATGGAATGAGTGGCCAGTTCACCCAAATGTGTCCTCCGCTCATGAATAAACAAGAAGGAAACACCAGTGTGAAGGTTAAGAATGGTCATGCAGGAGAAAAAGGAGAGAGAATCATTGACATCACATTCTAACCTCCTACTAAGTTTGGAAACATCCTAGAGATTACTATAGGAAGTAAAAAGTGTTAAAACGCATTTAGTTCATACACATTCAAGTGAAAATTGACATAAATACTAGGGGAGGTTCTCTTTTCAAAGACCAGCAGTCATAAATGAAATGAGGCAAACCTTAGTGTGGCACTTGTTGACAGAAAAGGTAAACATCCCTAACAATTGAAGGAATGATTTGTCCCAGGGCTCGCCAGCACGGCCAGAGGGTGGATGACAGACACAAATATAATTTCCCAAGGGAAGAAGAATGAGACTGGGGGGGACACCAGAACCTGAGGCCATGAAATTTAAAGTAACCAAACTTAAGAGCAAGAACAATCCATCCCAAACGTCAAGAGAAGTGAAGCAAAAAATGGAAGAACATGATATATTTTAAAACCTTGGGATAACAAGAGTCAAAGATCTGTGCCCTGGCTGTGCCCGCAGGACTCCCTCCCTCACCTCCTTCCCCGGGCCTTCCCTTTACACCCCTGCAACCCTGCATCTCAGCCTCCCCTCTGCTTTACTCTTCCCATTCGCCCTCATCATTTACACACTATACTTATTTTATCTCTTTCCTTTATTTGTGTCTTTCTCCTCTAACTAGAATGCAGGCCCCACGAGGGCAAGGATCTTTGTCTGTCTGGGTCACTTCTGCTTCCCCAGCACCTGGAATAGGGCTGGTACACAGTGCGCTGTCAACGTTGTGCATTGGATGAACGAGGGAGGTTTGCTGGGGGCCTCTGGGAGAGAAAGCACGTGCCTTCAGCCTGCTCCCTCTCTCTCTGCAGGGGTGCAGAGAGGTCAGCCCGGAACCCAGAAGCCATTTGGCTAATGTGCTGGCAGCCAACTTCAGGCTGGAACTGACACTGGGGAAAGCAGAGTGGAGAAAGGAAAGAAAGCAAGACCCAGAAGATTCAAATCCTAGAGCCCTGCCTCTCTCTAGACCTCCTAGTTACGTGAGCCAATAAACGCCCTATGGTTGAAGCCATTCCTAGTTGGGATTTCTTTTATTTCCATATGAAAGCATTCCCATTGATAATCTGTTCTAAAATTTAAAAAGATGGTTTTAGACAAACATAGGTTAATGGGAAGGTGTGTATGAAAAGACAAGAATTAGAAAAAGATAAGAAAAATTAAAGCATTACTTTGTATAAGTAGATAAAAATCCATAAGACTGTCATAGTTCACATATTCTTATAAAATCTAGCCCAAGATTCTATTTATGCAATACAGAAGGGCCTTAATACTTGGACTGAACCAAAAATTACCAGATAACAAAAGGTTTAAAGTAGATGTGGCTTACATGGTTATAGAAAATCTGTACTTGGAGGAGAGACACAATCACAATTCTTTTCTACCAAATGATATATCCATAAAAAGTCAGAAGCACCTCCAGCACTTGTCAAACTTTAATGTGCAGAAAAATCAAGCGGAGCACTTGCTAACAACACAGATTCCCAGGTAAACACAGATTCAGAAGTCCCAGGGCAGGTCCTAAGATTCTGCATTTTAGCAAGTTCTCAGCGGATGCTGATGCTGCTGATCCACGGACCACACTTGGAGAACCAAACAGCATATGAAATACAGAACTCTCCTCGAGTAAAGGCATGGGAACCAGGAGAAGGGAAGCCACATGCCATGGGGCAGGAAGGTGCAAGATGTCCACGATGGCCTTGTGGATCTGCCAGCCACCCCTGGATGGTCTTTTTTGACATCAGGAACAAACAAACCCTTGTAAGGCCTCACTGACTAAAAGCCTAGTGTGAGTCCCTGAGACACCAAGGTGCATGCCACAGAGCTTCCCCACTCAGGGCCCTGGCTTATAAAGGACGCTGGGGCGGCACCTGGACCCCTCCTGCACCCTGGCTGAGGTGCCAGTGCAGGGAAATGACTCTGAAAACACCCTGGAACCTTTAGAGAATGCTGTGGGGAACCACGGGCAGAAAGGGAAGGCCCTGTGAAGGTGGTGCCACCTCCAGTAAAACTGCCAGGGACCAAGCCAAGGTGACAGTTGGTCTTCTTTGAGGTCACTCCCACACTCACATTTCTGAACTTCATTTTGTGAGATATGACATTCCTTCAAACTCCTTGTTTAACAAATTCAGATATCTCTGGATGTAACGGTGTGACTCTGTCCTTCCTCCATGTTTTGTAGTTGCGTCTTCAGGTCAGGGCATCCAGGCTGTCGCCCGGCCCTGTTCAGCCATCTGAAGGGGCGCAGGGGTCTGGCTTTACAAGAGCAGAGGGGAGACGGCAGTTCCCCACATCATACTCCCCTTAGGAACTGAGCAATCCTGACAGGAAAAACCACCACTTCTATTTTATTTTTTATTTTTATTTTTATATTTTTATTTTTTTGAGGAAGATTAACCCTGAACTAACTGCTGCCAATCCTCCTCTTTTTTACTGAGGAAGACTGGCCCTGAGCTAACATCCGTGCCAACCTTCCTCTACTTTATATGTGGGACGCCTACCACATTATGGCTTTTGCCAAGTGGTGCCATGTCCACACCCAGGATCCAAACCAGCGAACCCTGGGTCGCCAAAGCAGAACGTGGGCACTTAACCCCTGCACCACCGGGCCAGCCCTGACTTCTAACTTTAAATGTGTGATTTCTTTAAAAAGATCTCTGTGCTTAGAATTTAATTTAAAGTAAAGAATTAAAGATCTAAGCTTTGTCTAGAAAACAATGGCCCACTGTCATATCCACAAATGGGACATCCCCTGATTGTGACAAACATGGGTTTTGAAGGATGTCTTCCTCTACACCACCGGGCACACCCTTGCAGCTGGGTAGGGCCATGCAACCAACTTCCTGACCACAGGACACGAGCAGAAGTGATGTGAGCCCATAAGAGGAAAGTGCTTTCCCTCCGTCCTCTTTCCACCCTTCCCCGCCAGCTGAAATGTGGCTGTGGTGCTCTGAGCCAGCTCCCATCACAAGGGGGACAAGAGCCTACTCTGGCAGCCGGTCTAAACCTTTGTGTGCCACGAGCCCCTTTGACAGCCTGCTGATGCTAGGGACCCCTCCTTAGACTAATGTTTTTAAGTGTGTAAAATAAAAGATAAGAAATTACATTAAAATACAGTTACCAAAATGTTAAAAAACGTGTTAAAGTAATATCTGTATCTCCTTATTAATGCATTAAATAACAGGTTCTGGTTGAGAATAAAATTGCTACTGAAATTTCTAAGTAGGATGAGCATACATATTTTGAGTTATCTGCAACAGACGAAACATGATATGAAAACATCCATGATTTCCACTGGTTACAAAGTCATGCTTTCTGCTAACACTTGTGAGGCTTGCTGCCTCCATTCACAACGGAAGGACACTAAATTTCAACTAGAGGTTCGTAAGATCAACATGTAGTTTTTCTTCCCATCCAAATTCACGGAGCCCCTGACTCTGCAGTCGTTAGGTAGATACCTTTGCTCTATGGGATGGCGGGGCAAGAAGAGAAGGAACCTGGGTCTCTGGACGACCTGGAAAAAGCTGCTCCTTTCCTTAGACCACCTGCTCATGTCTGGACTGCTGCATGATAGAGGTGGAACTTCTTTCTGGCTCAAACCATTGTGTTTTAGGGTCTTTCTGTTACAACAGCTTAGCCTAAGTGCTAACTGATATATATGTACACTTTTTAAAAGATCAAATAGGATTACACTGAAACACAGTACAGAGAAGCAATATGTGAGGTGGTTATAAGTTCGCTCTGGTAGCTAACTGCCTCAGTTCCAATTCTAGTTCTGCCACTTTCTGCTGTGTGCCCTTTGGACTAGTTACTTAACCTCTCTGAGTCTATTTCCTTATCTGTAAAATAGGGATGATAATAATGGTAGCTTGCTAATAAAGTCACTGTGAATATTGATATATGGAAAGTGATCAAGAAAGTGCTTGGAACCTCCATGAATGTTAGCTATCATTACTGTTATCACTATTACTGTTACTGTTTGGCTCCTTGCTCTTCTCACCATCCAAGACATCATTCCATACAGGACATATATAGATCTGTTTTTATTTTTTCAAAATCTGCCGAGTAATGTTCTGAATGAATATGCCAAAACTCATTTAATTAGTCTCCACTTATAAAGTGATCATTTAGGATGCTTCTCAAAGAGGTTCACTTAAAAGACTAAAATGTCAATTATAGAGAAAGCTCTCTGAAACTACTCTACTAATCCCTATGTTGTAAGATTTTGTAGCAACTTTACTCAGGTTTGATTTACACACAATAAAATTGCCCCCATTTAAAATGCACAGTTTGATGAGCTTCATAATATTTTGTAAGAATAAGACTATATGTGTAAGACAGCTTGAAAAAGTTAAATTATAGAAAATGCAAGCTATTGATATTATTCCTATAATAGATATACTTCCTTTTGATCAAGATGGTCCTGTCCTGAAACATAGCTATGGGGAGCAACTCCACTGCTCATTTCTCCAGCAATGCTCCCAGATCTGTGTCTGGCAATGCATCGCTCCCCCACCAACTCCTGAGCTTTGGGAACAGACATAAACAATGCCAACCAGCAGTCTTTGGCCCAGTGATGGGTTCAAGGTCCGCACAGGACCCACCCTGAGCCAATGAGATGCAAATAGACTTCTGTGTCCAGGCTTTTGAAAAGAAGCATACCCACTACTCTTTTCCTACTGGACTTGGAGTGATAAAAGGTGTAAAGCCACTTCACCCATCCTGCAGCCACTGAGGGAGCACAGGTCTGAGACAGGGCTACCGTCTCAGAGACAGATCCGGCAGGGCTGGCTTTCTGATTAAACTACGGAGGAAACCAGCATTGCCCTTGGATTCTTCACTTCACTGTATGCACTAATAAATTCTCCAGTGACTTAAGCCAGTTTTACAGGTTTATACTACTTGCCTGCAAAGGAATTCCAGTCAGTATTCAAGCCTGGTATAGAAAAATTCCAAAATTTAGGCAATGTAAGGAAGGAAATTAAAGATCATCCATGATGCTCCTGCTGCCACCCACAGGCAACCATTGACCATCTCCAGCGCTGCAGGCCAGCTTCCCTGGGAGGCAGCCTCACACAGAGATCTGCATGCTGGAGGCTTATCAGTGTGGGCTCTTGAGACCCTCCACATCTGTGGGGAAGCAGGACGAGGCAGAGGGAGAAGTGGGGCTGCAAGCAATGGGGTCACCGCAAACGCCCAGCTGATTCCAGGGGGAGTTCTGGCCCTGGGAAGCCTCCTCCGAGTTGCCCCTCCTTGCAGCAGGGAGCTGCTGGCCCTTTATACTGCCTCCCCTCCCTTTCGCCACACCCAGACTAGTCATTGGATGGAGGCTGCCCTTGGGAGGGGCAGACCTCAGGCAAAGCCCTTCTCTTCAGTCCTGCGCAATCTATTTTGTGGGGGACCCAGCTTCGAGCTGTTGGCACTTGCATGTCTCGCAGTTGGGAACTGAGTTCTTCGGTCCTGAATGAGAGGGGTCTGGATGGCACACCACAGTACCCGCTACATCTGCATGTCTCCTCTTAGTCTATTTTATTCACATGTTTTTCTTCCTTTAGAAATTTAGGTCATATTTAAGTTCTGTTTTATATATTGATATGTTTTTAGCCTAACATTACATTTCTGGGCATTTTCCAATCATTAACTATTCTTTAAATGAATTGTTAATGTATAGATTCCTTCATATAGGTACCATGAATATTCAAACATTCTTCTACTGTTGGACATTTAGAGTATTTCCAATATTCTTTAATCCTCATACATAAATTTTTGTTTGCATCTCTGCAACAAGTGTCTTAGAATATATTTCTAGGAGTGGAATTAAAGGGTTAAAAGATATGAACTACTTTAGTGTTCTGGCCAAACCGTCCTTTGAAACTTCACATCCATTTACATCCTGACCAGTGCTACATTTGTCTCATTAGAATTGAAGCTTTCTATGTTTTAATTCCTGCCAATTGATCAAAAGTGATGTCTCATTCTTGCTAACTCAACGTTCTTCCTCAGGAAAGCTTCCTCTGGCTGGGCTCAACCTCCTGACGACACATATTCATGGTACCACATGCCCATTGCTGGTACGCCCATCACGGCCACAGGTTTACAATTATGTGAGTGTTGATAAGCTTTGAAAAGACAGGGAACACATCTGTATGTTGTTCACTGTCGTATTTGCAGAATCTGGCACAGAACCTAGTACTGTAGACATATTTTCTAATTTCTTATGTTTTCAGTATTTACATTTCACTCTTCAATCACCTGGGAATCTATTTTACTGTAGAAAATGAAGAACGTCTCTATCTTTATTTTGTCCCACCCCACTTACAGAATAATCCTTTCCCTTGCCACTGTTGTAACACAAATCTTGTCATACATGTATGTTTATACACACCTTCACACACACTCAATTCTTACTATATTGGGGTCTGTGGTGGAACTCTTTCTTGTGTTACTTTGTTCCATCCATAGACTCTGTCAACATGGTATTGTTTTGATTATTGTGGGGTTATATTATGTTCTAATACTACTGGACAAGTAACTTTTCAATATGACTCTTTCCCTAAAAATACTGGTTAAAATCACTTGATCAAGCCCTCCACCAGTAAGACAATTTTCAAAGTAAATCATTAAATTAAAATGGAAGGGAGCTCTTTATTCCCTTCTCTTTTTTTAACTTTGCGGATTGTCTTTTGGCCAAACGTGAGTCTGCTTACTTGAGCAACCCAGCCCGGTGGAAGACGTAGAGATCCTGCTCCAGGGTGCAGTTGTTGAAGGGGATCAGTTTCACGAAGTTCTGGATGAGGACAAACTCAGGGGTGAGATGCGGCACAGAAATGATGCAGAAGTTCTTGTCCTAACATGATTGGAGACCAGGACACGTGGAAAGAGAATCAGAAATCACTTATCGCTAAACAAATTCCCGCTGTAAAGCACTAAAGAAAACAGGAGCAGAATGTGTAAATGAGAGGTGATTCAAGTTAAACTTTCCTAGGATTTGGAAAGCAATCATATAAAATTCAAGCAGATAAGCAACTGCAAGAAAAAGGAGAAAATATCTGCAAGTCTGACTGAAGCCTGAATAAATGAGTATTGTGAACAATGGGACCCACTCCGTATAGGCCTTTGGGGAAGTAGATTCTTAAACTAAGGACATTTGCATTTGCAAATTCACTTGCATCCAGGAGTAAATGAGACAGCATGATGTCGCAGCAAAAGCCATGGGCTTACTAAGTGATACTGTGTCAGCCACAGTCCCCTCCTCCGTGAGATGAGAGGGTGCTGCTCCAGGCCTTTTCTGCTCTAAAATCCTGTGGCTCTACATGAACAGATGTCTGTGTGTTTTATCATGACGTGATCCCATTTGGGTGAACAGATCTAAGGACATGTTTAACCTGGGTAGTGGGTTTAAATAGCAGACACGGGAGGATCCGCGTGTCCCAGTGGCAGCCACTTACCTCCAGATCTACGCTGTGCACTACGGTGGCCAGTCGCCACATCTGGCCACTGAGCATTTGGAATGTGGCTAGTGAGACTGGGGATCTGAATTTTAACTTTTATTTCACTTTAATTACTTGAAATTTAAACACTGATACTCAATTCAGGTATTGGAAAAGTTTTATGAATGTTTGGAACAACTTGGGTATATGAATCTACTTATTCAGCTGTAAACGTTATGAAATCCAAATGCAGATCAAGTATTTCTGATGAAAATTTAGTGCCTCTATTGAGAGGGGCTGTAAGTGTAAATTACACTGGACTTCAAAAACTGAGAAAAACAAATGTAAAATATCTCATTAATAATTTTCCATACTAATTACATGTTGAAATGATTACATTTTGGATGTACTGAGTTGAATAAAATATAGTTTTTAAAATTAATTTCACCTGCTCCTTTTTACTTTTTTTTACTGTGGCTGTCGGAACATTTAGAATTATTTATACAGCTCGCATTCAATGTCTACCCGACAGTGCTGCCCTAGACCGCCTCTGCTCCACACATCCCACTTGACCCTCTGCCAGGTGCCTGCAGAAACAGCCTGCTCTTCCCAGAGCTAATTTATCCCTTTGGGACCTCGCCTCCTCCTGAACCCTGTGAAGGCATTACTTGTGCTAATCCAAAACCCTGGGGACATTTCTGCAACCCAAAGGAGTGAATCATTGCTCAACCTTACCTTCCTTCTTTCTAGCAAAATAATACAGCTCCTTTCGGGGAACTTTATAGTCAGGTTGTCAAAATACTCAAGCTGAAAATAAGGATTGGGTGCCAAGTCTCGGTGGGCTTCCTTTGGGAGGAGGAGACTATAATGAGTTGCTTCAACTTGGATTTGAAGGATTAAGAATGAAGCAATGGAGGTATTTTTTTCCTGTCTACCCATATAAAATAGAATTAAAAAGTAAACATGTCTTTTACCTTTGTAAAGCCAGCTTTGCTTTTTGTAACGCCGAAGATCTACCTTTACTTGGACTTCAAAATAGGAATGAATTAAACTTAGTGAGGTTACTTTGGGACATCTCTGAGGGAAAGCAGCCTTGTAAATTCCACCTCAGGGCCATCTACCTTGCCTTACGATAATGGCTTAAAGTTAATCCAAAAAACTACAATGGCCTTCATTACATTAACAAAATGCGGAAGTACAATCTATGATCACATAGCTTTCAGCAACATAATTAAACCATATTTATTTTTTGCCTCAGTTTATAGAGTATCAAGGAAAAATAAGACAATAGGTTTTTGCTTGCAATTAGCCCCCAGAAGCAGCATAGTTGTTGACTTTACAGAACTGATAGGCCCGCCATGGAAAAAGTCTTTGTCAAAATCCATTTTGTTCCTCAACTGTATTCCCTCCCCACTTTCTTCCCTCCAATAAAGTGATAAGAGGTTGGTTAGAATCCCCAACCCTTGACCTTAGCGATGAAACCAGAATGGAGGAAGAGGCCGGGACACTCTGAACGGGGCGCAGCTTGACTGCACTTGAATGTTTGCTGGGCCCGTTCACCAGAGGAGCTGACCTGCTACACGTCGAGCACTGTGTCAGGCAATGCCAACCAGAAAATCAACCACAAGCTCCCACTTTCCTACCCTCAGAAAGCAATATAATGGTTTCAGAATTCTTTGAGTCAACAAAAGCCATAAAGTAAGAGAACAGTCTAATTCACTTTAGTATAATTTCTGACATTTTCATGTACTACCAGCATTCTATTAATAATTTGATCCTAATAAAACACTGGTAAAGCTATCTCTAAAAGAAATCATGCATTGAAAGAAAACTATTGAAACAGCATGACAGAAAAATTACCGAAAATGACAATACTTTCTATTTTTAAGAGTTCATGACATGTTATTCAACCCTATTTTCAGAGCAGAGAAGGAGTTCAAACCTCAACATTCATAGCACTTTAATGTTTGGACAATGAATATGGCATTTACTTTTATATGATTTTTCTAGCTTACAAAACCAATTATACTACTCAAAATTCAGCACGTACTTACAGGAAAAAGACTGAAAACAAAATTCATAAAGTCCAGCGACCTATAAAACAAGACAGTAAGCACAGTCACTGATCTGCAAGCAAATGCAGCATCGGTGTATATTTAAAGAGATTTATGGCTCTCTCCCCCTCGGGCAGTGATTAGCCACCTACAGTCTGAATTTGTGTCTAGCTGAGCATTTATCGGTTGTGGAAGTCATAAGCTTCAGTGTCAGTAATAAAGTATGTTTCTAGAACTGAAGGTACTATTACAGCAATTGATAACCTCTGCACATTCAAAAAGCAAGATGGTCATTCTGTGGACATGATCCCCTCCTTCCTTTTCGGAAGAGCTGGGGGTAGGCAAGGGCACATTATAAGCTACTCTCATCTTCTTCTCTTTTACATGCAGAAGATTTTCTGACCAGCTGCAGATGTATATTCACAGGCAAACTATATTTGATCATCGAATTTCATTTGAAAATTCAAAAATCACTTTCTAAGCACAATCGTATCTGAATGCACAGGGGAAAATAAATATACACAAGAAATCTGGAAGCGTTTACAGGCTTTTTAGACATCTACAATATAATTAGAATAAAAAATATTTCCTTTTCCAACCTCCAAGATTTCCAATGAAATCAAAAACTTAAGAGGAAAAAAGTACAAGTAAAACATGGTTCTAAGCTAGGCTGCGAGACTGGAAATGTGTTTAAATACACCCTCTAACAAGGAAATGTCCAGCAGTGCTCTTGGTCTTCTAAAAGGTACTCCAGAACCTTCCAGTCTATCAAGATGGGCCAATCTTTTCCTCTTCAAGATGGTTCTGCGGACAAAATGGTGGAGTAGGTGGGCATCCTAAAGGAGATGTGCAATCTGGGCATTGAGGGCAGGAGCCCACATCCAGATCACAGGGGGCAGCAAGCACTGAACACACGGTGCTCTGGAGGGACAGGAAGTGAGGGGACTGAGTGGTCTGGTGGGCACCTGGGCTTTGTCTACCCGGCACCCACCACGCCTCCTCCTTCCAGCAGCTGGCCTGGATTATTGTGCAGTGTGTCACTAATCTCCCTCTCAGATTATGTTTGGGTGAGCCTCCAACCCCAGGTTGAGGTGGGAGCATGAGGAAAGGGACTAAACTGTCATCATGGCCAGGCTGGCCCGTGCCATCAGCTCAGGAATGAGCGCACAACCCCATCAGGCCCAAAGGGGCTCTGGCTGGAAAGCTGTCCTCCACACTGTCCTCCTCACTAGCCTTTGCTGCAGAGCCCGAGCCCACTGTCCGCTCTCTCGGCCCCCGATGGGGACGCTCCTCAGAGAACAGGGCCAGCAGCAGGGAATCAGAGCTGGGAGGCAGAGAGAGAAACCTGGTCCTTGATTGGGTTATCTAAGTCCTGGATCAAGCCATACTGAAAATCAGTCCTACCACTGGACTTATCCTCCTTATGTGAGCCAATTATTCCATTTTTTCAAAACCAGTTTCAGTTGAATTTTCTGTTACTTACAACCAAAAGACTACAGACAAGCAGCAACCTAAATCCAAAGTCCCCCAACAACGCAAACTTGAGAGAATGGGGAGCAGCATATGGTTACATGAGTGATAATTTTCCATATCCCCAACTGTTACATAGGTGAGCCAGACCTGGGCAGCCTAGTTCTGCCAGCCTTAGCCAAATTTTATGGGCTGGAATCTCTGGGAATGGGGCCCAGGAATCTGTGCTTTTAAAAAACTCCCCAGGAGATTATCATGTACAGCCAGGTTTGGAAACCACTGGCTCTGCAAGATGAAAATGTTGAGCCACTAATGCTATGAGAAAGTCTTACCGTGACAGACAACATGCAGACAGTACTTGCCTTGCTTCGTGCGTCTCATCAATACAAAACAGCTGAATACAAAAAGCGGCTGAGGCTCCCCTGTAGATGGGGCGGAAGTGGCTGGTCTCCTCTGGTGGCGAGATGGACGCCAAACTCATATTGCTGATATAGTAATCTGTATCAATCACAGTGGACACCTGACTCAGTTTTTCCATGTCCTAGAGCAAGGAGAGAGGAGGAACCAAATGGTGATCCTATTCATTGTCTGTAATTTAACAGAGTGGATGTGTCTTCTCTACGCTGTCCTGTTCCTAGGACAGAGGTAACTGTCTCACCTGAAACAAATCGTCCTCAGCCAGACCTAGTTTTAAGAGGATGTTCTTAATGAAATATTCAAGATTGATAAAAGGATTGAAACAAGTTTTCACTCGGAAGTCAGAAAATGAATGGTTTCAGATGGCCTTTGATATAGGACCCATATTTGTGTGTGTGTGGGTGAGGAAGATTGGTCCCGAGCTAACATCTGTTGTCAATCCTCCTCTTTTTGTTTGAGGAAGATTGTCGCTGAGCTAACATCTCTGCCCATCTTCCTCTACTTTACGTGGGACGCCGCCACAGCACGGCTTGACGAATGATGCTAGGTCTGCACCCAGGATCCGAACCCGTGAACTCCAGGCCACCCAGGCAGAACGTGCAAACTTAACCACTACACCACCAGGCCAGCCCCAAGGATCCATATTTTAACTGCATCACTGGGTAGAGGTTAGAGCATGGAAGTGTAACAGACATATTAATTCTATAAGCAAAATACCTCTGTCCCCAAAAGTGTTTTCATTATGACTTTGTGCTACAAGAATTTTTGGATCTTGGGACTTTTTGGGCAGTTTTGTGGTGAGGTGGAGCCCGGGGAGGTCCAAGCCCACAGCCACCCAGGAAGTTAGCACTGAGTCCTTCCAGTCTCATTTTAGGGGCATCTAAGAAGATGTTCCTCAGTTTGAGGAAGATGATTCATCCTGAGATCCTTCTCAGAGTTCTTCTAAATCAAAGTAATACATGCATATAGTAAAAATTAAAATAATATTCACACTAAAAACTTACAAAGAAAATCAGGAGTCCTCTGCCCCCCCAAGTCCCTCTCCCCATTGACTAGCACTTTCAACTTGCTCATTTGTTTTGGTATTTATCTCTATATTTCTGAATATATGCTTATGCTGTTATTTCTTAATTCATCAGTTTTTTAAATGTCCTGTTGGATACTGATGTGCTGGGTAGATGTAACCCTCTTCCCCATATCCGTTCTCCCAACCCCTCAATATAATAACAGCACAATTCAGGGTTAAATCAGTAGGTATTTACATTATTATGAATATGTATGTATCATTGTTGCTGAGCAAAGAAATGCAATATGACTATGTTCTCATTTGTGCACTTTGTTTTGATTTGCTTGGTTTCCTAATTTTTTCACATGCTTTGTCAGATGTGCCAAGTGTTTATCAATATTATTTTCCAAGCAACCAGAAATTTGAGACAATCTATGACTTTGTTTTTTTTCTCGCCCTTCTCTGGTCCAGCCTTGCTCAACCTGCCTGCTGTACCACTTGCTTTCTGGCTTTGCAGCTCCTGTTTCTTAAATTCTAGGTCTTTTTGCTGTTTTCTTTGTTCCTGGTTTATGCTCTTTTATCACTGGAGCACATTTCTAGCTTCCTAAAGTTGACAGTGCTTGGTAGGGAGCAAAACTCAACAGGCACTGGCTAACTGGGGCACTG
Source organism: Equus quagga (assembly GCF_021613505.1). Lineage (NCBI taxonomy): Eukaryota > Metazoa > Chordata > Mammalia > Perissodactyla > Equidae > Equus > Equus quagga. Next base: position 67,386,558 of record NC_060278.1, read on the forward strand.
CGTGCACTGATGGGGTAGACACAGCATTTCATTGAGTGACTATCTGGAGGCCTTTCCTTTGGGCCTGTCACGTTTTGGGGGGAATTAAGTTCTCCGATCTCCTGCATGAGGGACTACGATAGGCAGAACAGTGGCCCCCAATGGTGTGCGTGGCCTAATCCCCAGAGCTTGTGAATGTTGCTTTACAAGGCAAAAGGGAATTTGCAGATGTCATTAAATTAAGGATTTTGAGACAAGGAGATTATCTTGGATTATCTGAGTAGGCCCAATGTAATCATAAGGGTCCTTATAAGAGGGAGGCAGAAAGGTCAGAGTCAGAGAGAGATTGGAAGATGCTATGCTACCAGCTTTGAAGATGCAGAAAGAGGCCACGTGCCAAGGAATGCAAGTGGCTTCTGGAAGATGGCAAAGGCAAAGGAACAGATTTTCCCCTAGGGTCTCCAGAAGGAACAGGACCCTGCCTGCACCTAGATCTTAGCACTTTAAGACCTGTTTTGGGCTTCTGACCCCCAGAACTGTAAAATAATAAATTTATGTTGTTTTAAGCCACTAAGTTTGTGATAATTTGTTATAGCAGCGATAAAAACTAATACAAAGACCTGGCTTCTAGTATTTGGAGACAAGGCAGGAGGAGAGGGCAGGGGTTCCTCCATTTGAAATGGAGACTTCCACTTATTCATCTATTCTCTGTCTTTCTCCATTACACAACCTCCTACAGTGCAGGCTGAACCTGGACTTGGAGCTGCTTCTGTCTGATCTCTCCAGGGAATAGTCATCTGGTTGTTTCACTTGCCATATTGTTGGCAATAAGTGCCGTCTGCAGGGAATCTAGAGTCCCAACTCTCCACAGCAGGCTTTCAAACAGACCCCTCCTTTCAGCCTGGTCCTCCACCGCCTCCGCAGAAGCTCCAAGCCCTCAGCTTTCTGTGGATATACGTGGAGAAGTCATACATTTTTCTCTGGTCCCTTGCCTCATAATGGTGTCTGACTTTCACCTTTCTCCGCTGTGCTAAGCCAGTGTAAACTCCTCCATCGATTTTCTTCTTTCTAAACATTTTTAAAGTGCTCCTCTTCCCGTATCTCCTCCCCTGTCTCGTCCTTGTGCATTTGTGCCCTTCTTATTCCTTTACTGTCATTTCAGTGTTTTTTTCCAGAGGAGATAAACGTGGGAGATCAATCCACCTTGTTGATCCAGATGCCCTCTGGGGTTCCAGTACATCTACTGCAGCAGGGATCATCCTGTCCCCTCTCTACATACTTGTTTGGGTCCCTAAAGAACAGCTACCCTCTTAGAAATACTGAGAGAAAGCTGCTCCCCTCTGCTGCGTGCCTCGCTCTCTCTTCCCCAGGGCTAAGCAGTGAGCACCCTGACGTCTGTTCCCCAGAAGCAAGCCGTGAGCTAAGTTTACTTGGGAGTGATGCCAGGAAATTCCACGAGGGGAGTGGGGAAGTGAGGCAAGGAAGAGAAGGACACCAACGCAGAATGGTACCACTGGACCCAGTCCCGCTGAGATCTCTGGGAGACTGTGGGGACACAATCGGAGTTGTGCCACGTTAAGAGGCAAAGGAGCTAGGGGACTGATTCTCCAAATGTCTTCAGTCATTGGCTGATGGCTGCTCCCCAAAGATTATGACTTGCCTGTAGGCACAGCACTCGAAAAAGACTGGGCACTTGAAGTCCCTGTCCTCACAGTGCTGAGGAATGAGCAGTGCCAGAGGGATGTGGGTAGGGGCCCCATAGCACACACTAAAGTGAGATTCAGAAAATGGACCCTGTGCCTGCTAAGCACTCTCTCTCTAGCAGCACATCCTGCTTCTAGCCTACATGTATCCTCCTCTCCTCCAGCACTTGGCCTGGGAGGACAGACCCTGCCCCAAGGGTGAGGCTTACCAACAGCCAGGTAGGTACATCTAATTCAGTAGGGGAAATAGGAAATCCATTGAGTTACAGGTCCAAGCTTTGTTCTCCAGTTCAGCTTCAGTGAATAAAGTGGTATTTTTATCCCTAGCTGACTTCAGTGTAGCCTTCTTAATTGGTCGGAATCTGGAGAGGAGAAGGGGACAGTGATCTGTCTCTCTCTCGGATCTCTAATGTCTAGGATTAGGGTTCAGTGAATTTTTCCCAGGACCTCCATGGAGATGACTCAACCTCCTCTCCCTGTTTCCCCCTCAAGGGTTCTCTAGACTTCTCAGGCTGACTCACGTTGAATCAGTTGACCTACCAACAAGAGGCACGTGGGAATCCACTGAAAGTTCAGAACTGTGCTCATCATTGGGGAATGGGAAGTCTGATAGTGACAACCTCCCACTTAAAACCTTCAAAGCCTTCCTCTGATCCTTAAGAAAAGTTCAAAATCCGGATCAGCATCCACAGAGCCCTGCCAATCTCTACCTGAATCCTCAGGTTCTAGGAGGAAACAGACAGCTTACTCCAATGGAGTGGACAATGCATGTTTAACAAGGACCATGTGTGAAGGTGTGGGCAGGGTGAAAGGAAACAAACAAAGGCTGAGGAAGTAGCCCAGGGTTAGCAACTAGTGGAAGATGCTACCACCCCTCAGCCTGAATCTGAAATAGAAGGGAGCAGTTACTGGAACCTGCAATGCACATGAATGATATACAATACATACAGGTGTGTATATGAGTGTACATATGTGTATATGATACATATAGTAGGAGAAAACTCTTACAAATGTTTTGCCCTTCCAACATGTTTTCCCTCTGGACAATGGGAAGAGAAAAACTCTATTTACTGAAATTGTTGCAAATAATTGATGTACAAAGTATAACTTCTAGGTCCAACTTGTGCAAGGGAGATAAAAATAAAAGATTAGTCACAGTAGAGTGAGAGTTAATAGAGGGAGGCTTTGTGGAGGTTCCAGAGAGGATGGCATATATGAACTGCTGGAGAGACAAGGACATCTGGATCGGGGGAGGGCACAGAAAGACTCAGGCGGTGAGGAGAGAACCGCCTGGGGGCCAACAAAATCTGCCATGCGAGGCCTTGTGCAAGCCCTACCTCCATTTCACTAGTATTTCCACTTTGGACTGTTGATAAAAGTTCCTCAGCTGCAGATTCTTCTGGGATTTTTCCCTGCGAATGACAATGACAAGACATGAGAAGTAATTAACACGCACAATAGTTCAGAGCCTGGCTGTGTAGCATGGGGAAAGTTAAGGAGCCTCAGTTTCCTCATCTGTAAAAAGGGGCTAAGAACAGCTCCTACCCCATAAGGTTGTTATGAGGATAAAATAAGGAGAGGTGGATAGAGAGAAGATGCCCAGCACAGTGCTGGCAACTCCTAATTCTCTGCAGATGTCAGTTATTACTCCACTATTCCTTTCCTTCTGTGTAACTTTTAAAAGATGCAGTAGGGTTTTTTAACTGCTTTATTGAGGTATAACTGATACATACAGTAAACTGTGTATATTTAAAGTATCCCTGTTAAAAAGTTTTGACCTATGTATGCACTCCTAAAAATATCACCATAATAAAAATAATGAATATACACATCACTTCCAAAAGCTTGCGTGTTTCTATGCGCCCCTCCCTCCCACCCTGTGCCACTCTGCCAAACACAGGCAAACAATGACCTGCTTTGGGTCACTATAGATCACATGCTGATCCTACTTCTGGATCTTCTATTCCATTCCATTAATCTATTTGTTGACCTTGACACCATTACTACACTTTCTTAATTATGAGAACTTTATAATAAGTTTTAATCCTACAGTAGTATTAATCCTACAACTTTGTTCTTTTTCTAAAGTTATTTTGGCTATTCTAGGTCCTTTCTATTTCCGCATGAATTTTGGAATCAACTTTTCAATTTCCATAAAAATTCCACCTGAAATTATGACTGGGATTGAATTGAGCAATTTGGGAAGAATTGACATCTTGATGACATCAAGTCTCTGAAACCACAAACATGGGATATCCATTTAGGTCTTATTTCATTTCTCTCAGAAATGTTTTGCAGTTTTCAGTGTATACACCTTGAATATTTTTGTCAGATTTATCTCTAAGTATTTTGTATATTTGTACTATTATAAGTGGTATTTATTTCAATTTCTGACCATTCATTAATATTACATAGAGATAAAATTGAACTTTGCATATTAATTTTGCATATGTTTAATAACTTGCTAAATTAATTATCAGTTCTAGTAGCTGTTTTGTAGATTCTAGACAATTTTGTTATCTACGAATAAAAGATAGTTTTAATTCTTCCTTTCCAATCTGGATGCGTTTTATTTCTTTTCTTGTCTTTGCACTGGCTTGAACCTCCAGTATAATTTTGAATATAAGTGGTAAGAGCAGACATTTTTTTCTTGTTCCTGACCTTCGTGGAAAAGCATTCAGTCTTTTGCCATTAAATATGATGTTAGCTACAGGTTTTTCAAAAATAACCTATATCAAATTGAAGCTCTCTTCTATTCCTAATTTTCTGAGAGTTTTTATGAGGAATGAATACTGAATTTTCAAATGTCTTTCCTGAATTTACCAGATAAACATACAGGTATTCTTTTCAGTTTGTTAATATGGTGAATCACATTGATTACTTTTCTTATGTTAAACCAACCTTGCATTCTCAGAATAAATCCTACTTGGTCATGACATATTGTCCTTTTTATATATCGATTCAATTTACTAAAATTTTTATTAGAATTTTTCTATTGATGTTCATGAGAGCTATTGATCTGTAGTTTTATTTTCTTGTAATGTCTTTTGCTGTGGGAAAACATACTTTAGAGAAATGAATCATTTTAAATTTATTAAGACTTATTTTGTAGCCCAGAGTATGGTCTACCTTGGTAAATGTTCCATATGCACATAAGTAGAATGTGTATTCTGCTGTTGTTGGCAGAGTGCTCTATAAGTATCAATTAGGTCAAATTGGTCAATAGCATTCTTAAAATTTCCTATATTCCTCTTGATTTTCTGTCTACACCTTCTATCAATTATTAAGGGAGGGATGTTAAAATCTCCAAAGATAGCTTATTTACTTATTTGTCTTTATAGTTCTATCAATTTTTGTGCAGTCTGTTTTGAAGTTCTACTATTAGGTACATAAATATTCAGGATTGTTGTGTCCTCTTGAACTTTGTTATCCCTGGCAATGGTCCCTATTCTGAAATCCACTTTGTCTGAAATGAGTAAAGCCACTCCAGCTTTCTCTTAATTAGTGTTAGCATGGAGTATCTGTTTGCATCCTTTTAATTTGAACTTATTGTATCTTTATATTTAAAGCACATTTTTGCAATGCACATATAACTGAGTCTTGCTTTTTTATCCAATCTATATCTGCTTTGTATGTTCTTTAATTGGGATATTTAAACCATTTACATTTAATGTAATTATTGATATGGTTAGGTTTAAGTCTGTCATCTTGCTATTTGTTTTCTATTTGTCTCCGCTGTTCTTTATTTCTTTTTTCCTCTCTTATTGCCTTCTTTTGGATTAATTGTATATTTTGATGATTCCACTTAATCTTTTCTGTAGGCTTATTAGATATAATTCTCTGAATTTGATTTATAACTTTAGTGCTTTTGTAGAGTTTATAGTAGATGTCTTTAACTTATCACAGTCTATCTTCAGGTGATATTATGCCACTTCAGGTACAGTATAAGAACCTTAAAATAGCATACTTACATTTCTCCCCTCTTGGTCTTTGTGCTATTCTTGTCATATAGTTTATTTATACATATGTTATAAGGCCCATGCTATGTTGTTTTTATTTTATGTAAGCAGTCAATTATTTTTAAAGAGATATAAATAATCAGAACAAAATCTTATACATTTACCCATTTAGTTACATTTCCAATGCTCTTCATTCCTCTGTGTAGATCCAGATTTCCATCTGGTATCATTTTTCTTCTGCCTGAAGGGATTCCTTTAACATTTCTTGTAGCATGGGTCTGCTGGTAATGAATTCTTTCACCTTTTATATGTAGGTAAAAGTCTTTATTTCACCTTTACTTTTGAAAGATATTCATTGGGTATAAAATTCTAGGTTGACAGTTTATTTTCTTCCAGTTCTTTAAAGATGTGACTCCACTGTCCTCTTGCTTGCGTTGTTTCCTCTGTTCCCAAACTTCTCTTTTTTTTCCCTCTGGCTGGTTTTAAGATTTTCTTCCCATCACTGTTTCCCACTACTTGATTATGATGAGCTTTGGTATAGTTTTATTCATGTTTCTCGGGCTTGCTGTTCGTTGAACTTCCATTTGTGGGTTATTGTTTTCATAAAGTTTAGAATTTTTTAGTCATTATTTCTTGAAATATTTCTTCCTGTTTCAACCTCTCTCCCCTCTTATTTATGGACTCCCATTACACACATATTAGGTTCTTGAAGTTATCCCATAGCTCACTGATACAATGATACTTTTTTTTAAATTCTCATTTCTGTTTCCAGCTCACTAACCTTTTTTCTGCAGTGTCTAATCTATGGCTAATCCTTCCAGTGTATTTTTCAACTCATGAATTGTAGTTTTTATCTCTAGAAGTTTTATTTGAGGTGCTTTTAAGTCTTCTGTGTCTGTCCTTAACCTTTGGAACTTATATAATAACTGTTTTAATGTTCTTGTCTACTAATTCTAACATCTGCTTCAGATCTGCGTTGGTTTCGATTTACTGAGTTATCTCCACATTATGCATCATAAATTCCCAGTTTTTTGAGCACCTGGTAATCTTTTATTGGATTCCAAATTTTGTGATTTAACCTAGTCGAGTGCTGGATAATTTTGTTTTCCTACAAATATTCTTGAACTTTGTTCTGGGACTCAGTTAAGTTACTTGGGAAGCAGTTTGATCCTTTTGGTTCTTGCTCTAAAGATTTGTTAGACAGGACTGGAGCGGGGCTCTCTCCAGAACTAATTAGTCCCCACCACTGATGCAAGAGTCTTCTGTGCACTCTCCCAATGCCTTGTGAGTCTCCTCACATAAGGTTCTCCCGTATGGCTGATGAGAACACATATTATTCCCAGCCTTGTACAAACACTGGGCACTGTTAACTCTAATCCTTTTGGGAGGTTCTTTCTTCAGCCTGACCTTCAGTAGTTTCCTCCTATGCATGTGCTGATCAGTATTCACCTGAATACACAAAGCGACCATCTGCTAGTGTCTAACATCTCTCTCTGTGCAGCTCTCTCCTCTCTAGCACTCTGTCCTACAAACCTTAGTGGCTTTAGTCTCCATGGACTTACAGATCTGTCTCCTCAACTCAGGAGGTCCAGTGGGCTCCCACTGGTTTCTCCTGCCCTGTGCGGGAGAACTGGGCTGGAACTCTCTCAAGACAGTAGGCCAGGGCAATTGGAAGATCTACCTGGCTTGTTTCCCACCTCTCAGGTATCCCTATCCTTTGTTACCTGACAAGCTGTTATTTCATGTATTTTGGCCACTTTTTAGTTGTTTCAGGCAGAAGAGTAAATCCAGTCTTTGTTACTCCATCTTTGCCAGAAGGAGTAGTCCCTTGCAGTGTTGGTTTTTTTTTTCAATTAATTCCATTCATCAGCTTCATTTCCCTCAATCTAATCCATGCCATACAACCTTCTTTAAAAAGCTCAGGTGTTCCTCAGTTGTCTCTTCTGGGGTGTTTCCCATCCTCCTTTCCACATACTGAATTAGGGGGTTTTCCTCTCCCTGACAATGTCACACCTCTTGAAGGCTCAGGCTGAGTTTTAGTCTCCTGAGTACCCTCAACACCTAGCAGAGTGCCTGACCACTGTAAGTGCCCAACCTCTGTGCAGAGAATAAATCAGCACTTGAAATATAACACCCAACCAGCTACAGTTTGGGTTCTTTTGTGGTTTGGGGGATAAGAATGCATTTTCCACAGAGATAATGTGAAAATCCAGGAGGATGAGCCAGGTGGCCTAGCGCTAAGATAAAGGTCCTCCCTCCCTCCTTGTCTTCCCAAGATTTTCTTTGCGTGAGTTGATGGGCAAGGTAAATATTGTTTTGTCCAAGGTTGGAAAGGAGAAAAAGAGAGAATTGGCACTGCATTTGTCCCCCATCCTGGGCTCAGGGATGGGTCCTGGGTCCAGCTAGATGGAGGAGTCAGGAGGCCTAGAAGTTGAAGGAGCTGCATAGTGAAACGCACCTTGGGATTCTCACCACACACAGTGCTGATGTAGGACCAGGCTGACAACATTAGCCTAGAAGTGAGCCCATTCATTCTCCCTACTCCTGCCCCACTCAAGCCCCTTAGTGGGGCCTTGTTCCTGAGGATACAAGAGACATGCCCTGAGACATGTGAGGACCCAGAGCCCAGTAAACATGGGAATTTATATTACTCTGAACCCATTAGTGGCCAGAGGTTGGCAGAGAGGAAACAATGGCTGGATCCCTGGGCCCATGCACCAGATCCTATGCAGTCTATTCCATGACTGGCTCTGGCCTCCTTTGGTGTGAGTTTGCCCCTCTTTAGGTTAGGGCAGCAGCAGATGCAGAGCTCTATCAGCATCACCCTGGCAAGCTGGGGGGCAAGAGTACGGGGAGGCTCCTGCTGAGGTCAGGCAAGGACAGCTGAGCCAGCAGCTCTCCAAGGAGTCTCTGTAGCTTGCAGAGCCCATTCAAGCAGGAAGGAACATGCTGCCTCATTTGAGTATGTGGACAGTATGTAAGTCTCTTCAGAAAGTCTAGATTTTTAACTGGCTTTAAATGAGCAGCTTTATCTATCTCAGCCTCCTGAAATCAGGGAACGTATGAGAAAGAAGGTAGAGAAGGGATGAAATTCCATTCTGACCAGTATTCTTGGAGACAGCAGGGAGGCTGGAATTTGTCTGTTATAAACACACAGCCTCTGTTGACTCCCGGCCCGCTGTCTCCCTGATCTTAGTGCTAGTGAGGTCTTGTCCACAAGACCTAAGAACTCTCCAAGACCTTAGAACTTCTTGGTAACGACCCTAGCACCAGGAACACCCCTGACCCTGATGGCACAAGCAGCTCCCAGCCCCCGCCCCCAGGCCCCAGGCCTGAGTGAATGGTCTCCATTACCTGGACTCTTTCCATGGCCTCTGGAGAGACAGGTTCCTGTAGCTCCTCGACTATTTTCTGGGAACTCTGGCTGCTACTCCTGAGCTCAGCATCTTTGAGAGAAAGAGTGGTACAAGGACAGAAAATAAATGATAATTATCTGCAGAGCCACAGAAATTGGAGACAGCACAGTAATGTGTTTCTAAACTGCAGCATACCTAAAGAATTATATTGCCGAGGGCAGTACCATGAGGTGGGAAGAACAGGGTCTTTGCAGCCCACGCCAATTCTGACCTCTCTGTGCCCTCGCCCACATGATGGAGATTGAATGTACCTGCCCCTATGGGAGTCGTGGAGATAAAGTGATGCCAGCCATGGGCTTGGGCCTGGCCTGGCCCCCCGGCCGCCCTCCACCTCTGCAGGCTACTGAGCTTTGTGATCCTGTCAGAGGAGCCCCCTTTGACGTTTACAGACAACTGACTGTCAACTTGCCGGATGCCAGGCTTTGAAATTTTAAGACAGAATGTGGAAAAGCCACAGTTAGCTCTGTCAGTGCCACGTGAAAGCATAAGCTCGGCACCAGCGCTGCCTCCCCTTTCTTGAAAATGCTGTGAACACACGGTCTGACAGTGGCCACTATTTTCACTTTTCTACTTTCTAAGTGAGAAGAACTGGAGCAGAGCACAGCTGCTTTAATATATCCTGGAAAATCAACAAGCAGAGTAGCGCTCAAGTATTTAAGCTTGACTAAAAATTACAGTAGGAAAAAAGTTTCCTATTGCCTAAAGAGCTCTTTTTCCCCTCCTCCTTCTCATCCTCCTCCTTCTGCCTTCTTTTCTTTTCTTTCTTTCTATGTCTCTCACCCCCTCCCTCCCTTCCCCTCTTTCTTTCTCTCCCCTCTTCATCTCTCCCCGCCCCCACCTCCTCCCTTCTGGCTCACTCTGTGCCTGCTCTGCTGGGGGCCTCTCAGCCTGATCTGCTCACAGTCTTTGGGCCTTAGCTCAGAGCAGCCTAGCACGCTCTGCTCAGGGGCTGCTTCTCCTTGGAGGCTGCCGCAGATGCAGGAGGGACCCTGGGTCTGCTGGAGGCTCCGAGACACTGCTTCCAGCATGGGCCTGCCACTCCGTCTTATGTTTGTAACTGTCACATCAGATGCTGTGGGCCAGAGGCAGCCTAGATGCCCTCGGCTTCCTCCCCTCCTACTGTGCTGTTCCAGCACCAGCCAGGGCAATGGCTCCTGCAGATTCCTCTCCATTCATATCCCTGGATCATTCATGCCCTATATCTGCTCCTGGAAAAGATGTAGGTGAACGAAATAGAATGAAATTCTAAGAGAAAAATTAGATACCCAAGGAGGTGTAAAGGGCACAGATGAGGAGGTACATAATGTTGAAGGTACAAGGAAAGAGAACCGCATCCCAGCATGACGGGTAGCCCGCCATGGAGAGAAAATGTCAGGAGAGAGAAGCAAAGGACTTGGAACGCCCCGTCTGGAGAAAGACGCTTTGGGAGGAATAAAATATATCACGTCTCTAGTTCCTGAATGCATCCTGCTCCTTGCAAAACGTTCCAGATAGTCTAGACAGGGTTTCCAGCATCTCAAGAGGACAAGAGCAGTGTGCTTTTTAGGTTAATTTACTTTGTTATTGAGATATAACACACAGTAAAGTGCGTGAATTTCTACAGATATCTACTCCCACATAACCACCACCTAGATGAATACTGAAAGCATTTCCAGCACCCAGAAGTTTCCCTCATCCTCTTGACTAGCAACACACGTCTTAAAGGTAGCTGTTCTTCTGATTTCTACCATCATTTATTTGTTTTGCTCATCAGCAAACTTTTTCAACTAAAAAAACCCACATAACTCCTTATTCTTAAGTTGTACTTTATTTTTTTAAAAGATAGTTGTCTCCTATTTTAAGCTTTAAATTTGGAGAACTACAAAAAAACACAACTAAAAAGAAACTAGACCTTCCCTGTGCGTGTGTTTCTTTTACAATTAGGACAAAATTGCTAAAAAGTGAAGAATCTTAAAGAATGGATTAGATTTGCAATGAACTAATAATCCTGGTGACTTCACTCTTTGACAGCCTAATGTTCATGAGACAATTACCAACTACCATGACTAATTGTCTTGGCTAAACTGTCATGGGTGTTGCAGATTATTATTAAGCAGCTGCCATGCTCGTCCCCAGAGGTGGCTGCATTTCAGAACTGGGCGAGGTGATGCTCGCTCTCTCCTCCCTGTGTCTCTGGGGTTTTCTGAGGTTTAATTAGTTAATGTTCATAATGTGTCCTGAGATCCTCAAACGTGAGGTGCCATCCCAGGGAAAAGTTGAGGCAGTGGTATTACATAACACACAACTAAAAACACAACTGAGGTTGCAAATTTAATTGTTATTTTATTGTTTACACTACCTAAGTAGCTTAGAAGTCATGAACTAGTAGTTTATTCTAGAGGGAGTGAAGGCACAATTTGCTAGGACTCTCTCTCCAAGGGAGACTGCTGAACTGAGGTGGGTTCACCAGGAAGCTGATAAAGCTGGAGCTTCCAGCACCTCCCCAGTACAGGCCCCCCCAAAGCACAGCACTTCCCACTGCACTCATAATTTGGCATCCTTTTTCTTAAAGAGGGCTCCCAAATGGTACAGACTTCAGGAGCCACAAGACCTGGATCTGCCCTGCTCTTTGTCTAACAGCAATAATACATAGGGAAAGCTAAATAATATATCATGAAGGCTTTAGGAATTAATAATAGTATACAATCTGGTGGTTTTTAACATTTATTTTAAATATTGACTGAAAATCCCAATAAGATTTCTTTTGAAATGAAATAAACTGATTCTAAAAGAGTAAATATGAAGCAACAGTCAACAAAATTTTAAGAAATAAGAACAAAGAATGGGCCAAATTTCCTAATGAATCTTAAGACATATTATAAAGCCATAGTTATTAAAATAATAAGTTATCAGAGTAGGAATAGAACAGAATGGAATCTAGAAATGGCCAGGCAATTACGAAGCATTGATATATGTTAAAGATGGCACTTCAAATTGGTGGGGAAAGAATAAATTATACAATAAGTAGTGCTGGCTAACCATATAGGAAAAAGTTAATTTCGGCCTCTATTTCATATAATACATAAAAGTCAATGGTAGATATATTAACAGCCTAAAGATGTTTTTAAAATACTTTGAAATTACTAGAAGAAAATACAGAAGAATATCTCTATGATCTTGTAGGTGGAAAAATCCTTTCTTAAAAATGCAAAAGCAGAAGTCATAAAGGAAAAATATTGACATATTTGACTACATCAAAATCCAGAAGTTCTATCTGTCAAAAGTACCCTTAAAAAAAAGTTAAAACAAAAAGATACATGGAGAAAATATTCACAATACACGCAATAGACCAATATTTCAAGAAAAGAAAAAACCCAAAAGGCAAAGGAAATAAATGGACAGGAAATGTAAACAATCAATAAACAAAGAATGTTCAACCTCAATAATATTTGGAGAAATAAAATGAAAACAATGACATCACACTGGTGGCAATGTGAGGCATTTCCAAGCCCAGCAAGAACAATTCTTGGAATACAACCTGTGCAGACTCTTGCACGGGCCCCAAGGAGACACGCTCAAGGATGTTACTGGAGCATCATTCCCAATAACAAAATAATGGAAGCAACGTAAATGCTGTTGAAAATTTATCTATGTGGATGGACAAATGTGGCACATTCCACACAGTGGAATACTACCCAGAAGGCAAAAGGAGTGTCCTAGACCCACGCGTATCAACATTGTCAGATCCCAAAGAGATGAGTGAAGAAGCAAACTTCAAAATGTCACATACCCAAAAGACACCATTTATATAAAAAACACTGCCACAAAAGGGTAGTATTTTTTCTATGAATACATGGACTTCATACAAAAGTATAAAGAAGAGATCTGGAGGGATACATACTAAAGTTTTAACAATGGCTATTTCTGGGGAAGAGAGAGAGAACCAGGCTTGGATGTTGATCAAAGGGAACTCAACTTTAACTAGTACCCTAATTTTTTAAAGGAGGACAGTTTCACGTATTACCAATGCAATTAAGATTCAAAAAAAGTCTCATTATAAAAGTAAATTTCTTTCTTCAAAATATTACAAAATAGGTTTTGATTGTTTTTTTAAGGAAGATTGTTGCTGAGCTAACATCTGTGCCATTCTTCCTCTATTTTGTATGTGGGTCACTGCCACAGCATGGCTGACAAGTGATGTAGGTCTGTGCCCGGGATCCAAACCCACGAACCTGGGCCACTGAAGTAGAGCATGTCAAACTTAACCACTAGGCCACAGGGCCAGCCCCTACAAAACAGTCATTTTTGTTTAATATTTTAATATTATGGATGATTTCAGAAAAGACTCACAAATGAATTTAAGTCACTCAGTTTTCAGAAGAGAAAAGATTAGAGGCTCAAGTGAAATCATTTATTCAACTAAAAGTCAATGGAGAACAATGAGTTGCAGGCACTCTATGAGGTACACAGAAGTAATGAGGAATAAGATGCATCATTCTTACTCTAAAAAGCTCACAAGCGATCAGGGTGTGTGGGCCTGTGTGGGCGCACACACACCCCTAACTATCTTACAGTGTGAAAACTGCTAAAGCAGAGGTACGAACAAAGCACACTGAGTGTTCATTTATTTATTCATTGACTCATTAAAAAATTTATATTTCACACCTACCATCTGCTAGACACTAACACCTTAGACGTTGGGGACTTGGCAATGAATCAAAGTGCCAGCAGGGCCACGCTCCCTCCAGAGGCTCTTGGGGAGAATCTGTTCCTGGCTCTTCCAGCTCATGATGGCCGCTGGCATTCCTTGCCATGTAGGCACATCACTCCAATCTCTGCCTCCCTGGTCACACGGTCTCCTCCTCTTCTGTCTGTGTTATCTCCCTCTGTCTCTCTCACATAAGGACACTTGTGATGGCATTCAGGGACCCTCAGATAATCTAGGATAATCTCCTCATGTCAAGACCCTAATCAGACCTAGAAAGATTCTTTTTGCAAAACTAAGGTAAAATTTACAGGTCCCAGGGATTGGGATGTGGATATCTTTGGGGAGGTCATGTTTCTGTCTACCTCAATAGGCACCGGTTGCTGACTGAGTGCTGTGTATCCAACCAAATCCTTATTAGGAAGGTCAAACTTGTCCAAATCAGAAATCACAGCATCTCCATCAAATAAGTCATTCACTCCTATTATTGCCATCTTGCAAAACGGTTCCATCATCCACCTCATTTCTGATGTCATCCTTGATATTTCCCTTTTCCACAACCTTCCTTCCCCATATGCAGTAAAACATCAAGTTCCACCAATTCTCCAAAATATATCCCAGGTTCATACATAATCACTGTTCTGTTTCACTCTCTTCTTATCTCTGTCCCAGACACTCTAGTGACCCTTGGAAAGTCTTCCTGTGAACTGGAAGACCATGTATCCATTTCTAATTAAAGATTCCCAGTGGTTCATCATCAGATATGTTGTAATTAAATAGAATCTAAATTCTTTTGTAAGGCATGCAAGGCTTTGATTGCTTTGCCTCCATCTCCTGTTCTGCTTTATCTCCTGTCACTCCCTCACTTCATACCTCCTTATTTTGCACATTTTGTTCCCTCTTCCAGGAAAATCTTTCTGCTTATTTACCTAGAAAGCTCCAATTTGTTTTTGAAGTTTGACTCAAAAGCTTTCTTTTCTATAAAGTCTATGCTGGTGCTCTAAAGATGACTTAGGTATAATTCTGCTATGGTCCCACCACAATTTTCTAACCTTCAAAACAATTCTCTGATTATAAATTCATTTGTCTTGCATGTTTATCCTGCCATTAGATAGTACTAGACTTACCATGTACTAGACTAGGTTCCTAAAGTCTAGTATACGGGATATACTCAGCATTTGCTGAACAGCTGAATGAACAGCAAGAGGCTGCTAATAGAGTCCATAATGATACAAAGAAAAACACTAGGCAAGTTGCATGACAGGAGGACAAAGGGCTTTCTTCATATTTTTCAAGGCAACTCCTCCCATCTAGACTGCAGTGCAGACTCCAAGCCAGACAGTATGATGAACTTGAGCATAATGCACTAGTAATTCCCAGATCACTGTCTTGAGATGAGACTATAGGTTTTAGCCTTCTCCAGGCTAAACTGCAGTTTGTGTCTCCTTAGGACAGGAGAAAGAAGGCCATGACAAAAATCATCAGCATTATTCTTTTTTTTAATCATGGGTTGTTATGATGATGCGGATTTTTCACTCTCTCTGTATTTAGGCCCTTTGCCATGTAGTGTCTTCTCATTCTGATTGTGGGCTCAGCCACGTGATCTGTTTTGGATGAGTGACATGTGTTAGTTCAAAGCCTAGACCTCAAGAAGCCTTGTGTGTTTCCACTTGGTCTCTTGCACCTCTGCTGTCACCATGAGAACATGCCCAATCTAGCCTGCTAAAGAGTGAGAGGCATATGGAACAGAGCCAAGGTCAGCCTAGATTAGCCAACAGGCAACCAACCCCAAGACATGTGAGAAGACCCAGTCAAGATCAGCAGATCTGTCTAGCTGACCCCAACTGCATGAGCAAAACATGCTTGCTGTGGTATGTAACTGTGGCTTTGTGGTTGTCTGTTAGCAGCATTACTGCAGCAATGGATTATTGATGCAGTCAGAAAAAATATCAGAGAGAATCAACCAAATCCTGAAGCTGGTTCTTTGAAAATACTAATTAAATTGACATTGGTGAGATTAAGAAAGAAAAAGGCAGAAATAACGCCAGGAATAAAAAATAGAAACATAGGGGACATCTATAAAGTAAGATGGTAAATATAAACCCATTAAAACATTAAACGTAAATAGACTAAATACCCCAATTAAAAAGACAATGGTTGTCACATCAAATTAAAAACAAAAACCAAACTCTATGCTCTTTATAAGAGACACATCCAAAAGGTAAGGAAATAGGAAGGATAAAAATAAAAGGATGGAAAAAGATACGGCGTGCAAACATGACTCAAAGAAAGTAGGTGTGGCCATATTAAAACCATAAAAAGTAGACTTTAAGGCAAAGAAAGACACTTCATAATTGATAAAGAAAAGTTAAAGGAAGATATAATGATTTAAAAATTATGCATCTAATAATATAGACTCAAAATATATAATGAAAAAATGATAGACTATGAGTAAAAATGGTACTTTCACCATCAAAGCAGGAGATTTTAATACACCTCTCATGAATTGATCAAACAAGTGATGAAGTCAATAAGGATAAAATATTTGACAACATTGCTATCAAACATGACTGATTCTTATAGAACCTTGCACCTAACAACTATAGGATATATGCTCTTTTCATGGACTCAAGGAACATTTACAAAAATTGACCATATGCTGAAAAACGTTTAAAGGACTAAAATCACACAGTGTAGGCTTTCTGACTTCAATGCAATAAGCTAAAACCTAGTAATAAAAAGATAGCTAGAACATCCCAAGTGGATAAAGAAAACGTGGTACATACATACAATGGAATATTCTTCAGTCTTAAAAAGAGAAGGAAATTCTGCAATATGTGACAATATGGATGAACCTTGAACACACTATGCTAAGTGAAATAAGCCAGTCACAGAAGAACAGATACTGCATGATTTCACTTATATGAGGTATCTAAAATAGTCAGACGCATAGAAGCAGAGAGTAGGATGGTGATTGCCAGGGTCTGGGGGAAGGGGAAATGGGGAGTTGCTATTCAACAGGTATAAAATTTCAGTTATGCAAGATGAACAAGTTCTAGAGATCTGCTGTACAACTGTGCCTGTAGTTAACAAAACTATATTGTACACTTAAAAATTTAAGAAAGTAGTTCTTATGCTAAGTATTCTTACCACAATAAAATAAAATAAAAAGATAAATAGAATATCCCCATATTTTTGGAAATAAATATTGCTTTAAACAACTTATGGGCCAACGAATGAGTAAAATAAAATTTCAAAAATATTGATAATGAATACATTATACAACAAAATTTGTGAGTTGCAGCTAAATCCAAGCATAGAGGAATATTTATAGTTTAAACACATATTAGAAAAGAAGAAAAACTGAAAATTGATGAGTCAAGAACCTATCTTAAAATATAGGAAAACAACATCAAATTAAGCCCAAAAATAAAAAAGAGGAAATAATAAAGAAAAGAGCAGAAATGAAATAGATAATAAACATTAAATAGGAAGGATCAAACAAGCCAAAAATCGGTTCTTTGTGAAGACTAATAAAATTGATGTCCCTAGCGAGATTGCTCCAGAGAGAGAATACAAATATCAAGGTCAGGAATTTTGAAAAAGGCAGCATCACTATACAGCTTATGAATATTAACAGTTTAATAAGAGAAAATGAAGAACAGCTTCAATTTTATCTTAACGCATTTAAAAATGTAAAGAAAACATATAAATTCTTATAAAAAATTACAAATTACCAAACAGACCAAAGAAGAATAGTTCTATAACAATTTAAAAAATTGAAACTGCAATTAAAAACTTTCCCCAAAAAAGTACACCAGGTTCAGACTGCTTCACTGGCAAATGCTACAAAATATTTAAAGAATAAATATTTCTAAACTTGCAAAAACTTCTAAAAATAGAAGAGAGAATACTTCTCAAATTGTTCTATGAGGCCAGCATAATCTCATTTCCAGAGTTTTGCAAGGACATTTCAAGGGGTAAAAATCACAGACCAATCTCACGCCTGAACATGTCTGCAAAAATCTTCAACAAAACATTAGCAAAAAGAACCCAGCATTGCATAAAGAATAACGTATGGTTATTATTAACAAAATAGTTACCATAGAAAAATCAATCAACGTAATTCACCCCATTAACAAAATAATGGATAAGAATCATATGATCATCTCAGTAAATACACAAATAAAGCATTTTATAAAATTCAATTCAATAAAAAGACAACCATTCCTGATAAATTTCTTAGCCAACCAGAAATACAGAAACTTCTTTAATCTGATAATGGGTATTCACAAAGTCATCCTTAATGATGACATATTGAGAGCTTTCCATTTAGTATTGAGAACAACATAAGGATGTCTGCTAACACAACTTGTATTCAAGGTATTAGCCAGTGCATGAAAAAGAACTGGAAAGTAAAAACTTAAAATTTACATTATACAGAGAAAACTCAAAACAATCTACAGATAAATTCATAGAATTAATAAGTCACTGTAGCAAGGTTGTTGGATGGAGGGTCAATATCCAAAAACCAATTGCATTTCTATATAACAGCAACAAACAATTTGAAAACAAAATTTTTTAAAGATGTAATTTCCAAAAGTGTGAAAATATCAAATACCTAGGAATAAACAGATGTGAAAAGCCTCTATGCAAAAACTATAAAACATTGTGGAAAGAAATTAAAGAGGCCATAAATAAATTGAGGAATATACCACATTCATAGATTGGAAGTCGTAATATATTGTAAAGATGTCAGTTCCCCCAAACTGATCTATAAATTCAAAGCAATCTCATTCAAGATCTCTAAAGCTATCATCATTTTTGAGCTGACTCTCAAGTTCATGTGAGAAATCAGATAACTAAGAATAAAAAAGTCAATTAAAAAATAAGGTAAAAAGACTAGCTCTACATGATATCAGGATTTATCATAAGGCTATGGTAATTAGGCAGGATAGTACTGACAAAGAGAAAAAAGAATTCCAGAATCAACCCACAAATATATAGACAACTGATTTGTGACAAAGGTGGCACTGCAATGGGGGAAAGGTTGACCTTTTCAATAAATGGTGCTTGGTCAATTGGATATCCATATTTTTTTAAATGAAGCTTGATTCTTATATCACACCATACATGAAAATCAATTCCATGTGGATAGTAGATCTGAATGTGAAAGGTAAAACAAAATGAGGTGGGAAATTTGAGTGAAGTTGTTTAGGATCCATTCTTCATTACCTCACGTCAAAACTGCCTATGCCCTAGACTTAGAGGACATTGCTTAGAATAATTCATTATAAAATTTCTTCTGGTATAGTGTTGGCATTGAAATGGAAATACTATCATCAGGTTAAATATAATACAAACCTAAACATATCAGATGGGGCAAAAATAGTTACTTTATATTGGTAAAAGATAGACACAATGACAACCTCGTTGTCATGAAACCACATGCACCAAAGAGCCTAGCATCTAAGTACCTAAGGCCAAAGTTTTACAGATGCAAAGAGAAATAGACAAGACCACAATAAACAGAAATTTTAATTTACCTTCTCAGAATATGATAGACCAAATCAACAATAATAAAGATAGAAAATTTGAATGTCATCAGTAAGCTGTATTTAATAACGCTATATCAAAGTTTAAACTCTATAAACAGAGAATATACATTCTTTTCAGAAGTCCGTGGACATGTGTAAAAACTGATCCTATACTAGGATCAGGCTGTAAAGAAAGACCTCAGTTTAAACTAAAAGTAGAAATTACATGTCATATTTTTAAGCATAATGCAAAAAATTTAGAAATTCCTGACAAGAGGACACACACACACACACTAATCACACCAATTGGAAATCAAACCCTAAATAACTTTTAGATGAAAGAAGATATTAAAACCAGAACCACAGATTACTCATAAAATAACAACATGAGAATGAGAACATTAATATCAGTATTAATTGATAATAGCCCATGGGATATAGACAAGGCAATACTGAGTGGAAGATTCATAGCTTTAAATGTGAGGGATTAACAGCCCACCAAAGAATTATGAAGATTACTTTAAACTGAAAACATCTGAACCATCAGCAGTCACAGAAACATAATCTA
The DNA here is from genome assembly GCF_021613505.1 of Equus quagga. Taxonomy (NCBI): domain Eukaryota; kingdom Metazoa; phylum Chordata; class Mammalia; order Perissodactyla; family Equidae; genus Equus; species Equus quagga. The sequence goes on from NC_060278.1 coordinate 67,406,404, forward strand.
AACCTAAGCAGAGCCTCCTGAAAATACAGCTGCCATGGACTTTCTCCGAGAGTCTCCTGTTTGGGAGAAGACTGACCCCTTCCACAAGGAAGTGCAAATTGAGCAGCCATAAACCACCCGCCCTAGACACACTCCCGGGAACCTCCCAGTAAGGAGGGAGACTGGCCGTTCCCATTGGGATCAAAAACCCAATAGACCCTTCCACACTTTCCCAAGGAAGCTCTAACTCCCCCACTCCCTTTGTGAAGTTGCTTTATGTACTTTTACCTCTGGCTATTCAGCTAGTTACTCCCCACTACAGAGTACTCCTGCCTGTGCAATAAACACTTCTGCTGTTGATCTGTCTATTGTCAGTTAATTTGCAGGTCCCTGACCATTCAGACCCAAGTTGTAAGAGGAAAAGATTTTTCTCCCAATGGTTTTGGTGATGAAGGTGGGCTGGTTGGGACTTCCTGCTTGATCCAGAGACTGTAGCTGAAAGCCCAGATCCTCTGACCAAGCAAGCAAAAGTGAGCTTTCTTACCAGTCAGACTCCTGGAATTCTGCTCAGGCTCCAGTCAAGTGAGAGTAAGAAGATTCTTTCCTTGTCTTTTCTAAAAAAGATTTTCCAAAATCTAGCTATACAGTCATGCATCACTTAACGACAGGGACGCATTCTGAGAAATGTGATGTCAGGCAATTTCCTCGCTGTGTGAACATCATAGAGTATACCTACATAACCTTCTATGAGATAGCCTACTACATACCTAGGCTATACGGTACTAATCTTATGGGACCACAGTCATATATGAAGTCCATTGTTGACCAAAACATTGTTATGTGGTGCGTGACTGTACAGAAGAAACATTTTTGGTAAGAACTAGTGTTTTTGATATTGTGACTCTTGTTATATAGATGGCCACTGTGTCCTGTCTGTCTGTTTCTTTTGTCGTGCTGTTTGTCATAAGAAGGAGAGTTAGGGGCTGGCCTAGTCATTAAGTTCAGCGCTCTCTGCTTTGATGGCCCAGGTTCAGTTCCCAGGCACAGACCTACACCACTCGTCAGTGGCCATGCTGCAGCAGTGACGCACATACAAAATAGAGGAAGACTGGCAATGGATATTAGTTCAAGGCCAACCTTCCTCAAGCAAAAAGAGAAAGATTTGCAACAGATATTAGCTCAAGGCAGATCTTCCTCAGAAGAAAAAAAAAAGGAGACTTATAGGGTAGAACATAGGCATACATCCTATATGTTCAAGTCAGTCTCACAGGCTGGTGAGTTTCTGATTCTTACCAGACTGGAAGTCACTTGGACAAACTTTGCTGTGGGTTACCAGTAAAACTGGATGAGGTTCTCCTTTCTTCTCAGTTTTGTGTCCTGAGAGCTTGACTCGGACCCAGCGAGAGTGCCCTCTCTGTTTTTCTACCTGCCGGGGGATGCAGATTGTCAGGTCTGCACTTGGACGAGGCCAATCATCAGGCTGGGGGCCAGAAACACAAAGTGCATAAGGAACATTTTCTGACCAACCACTGCCAGCTCTCTGGGGGTTTGCCTAAGTCTAAAGCCTAAAGGGTCTCAGCCCATAAAGACCCTTGTCATCTCTTCCCCATTGCCTTTGTAGTGCTGAGAATTGAGTATCACCCGTCCAGATTCACAGATTAACAGGTCCATGATCAGAAGCATTTCACTTTTGTGGGGGACTGGAAACACAAACACCTAACCTCCATTCTCATCTCCTGTGGCAACAGAGGTCCTTGCTTTCTTTCTCCTTGGCTATCTTTGGGTATGGAGGATGCATCTTCTGTGTCCTCTTTGGGGATGCCGCTTGCATCCATGGTTATTAGTTTGAGTCACATATGCAGTGAGTACACTCTCTGAAGCTGTATTAGAATCTCCGGTTTCTTTGTTTGAAAGGTCCTGCTTGGGCTGGAAATTCCTCTTCCTGGCTCTTTGTTTCATGTGACAATTCACTCCCTAACTCCTGGACTGGGAGTTTTTGGCTTTTTGTTTCAAGGCCCCTCTGCTCTCCTTACTTGTTTGGGCTCCCCTTGTAGGAATGTCTCAATCAACTGAAACCTCCTTTCTCCAACCCCTGGCTGACAATACGCTCCACCACTATGGTGCTAACTTTGTCCTTTTCCTTTCTTACTGACATGACTTTACTAACTTTAGGCTCCCTGATCCCCCTTGCTGGGGGCTCTCAGGGACTCAGGGATCCCAAAAACAACCACCTGAAGCTGAAAAGGAAAAAAAATAAGGCTAATTGAAAAACAGCCTGGATATTTTATCCACTCAGACGAGCGTTAGAGACACTCGGACAGCTGCTTGCTGATGACTCAGTCCTTGCCCAAAACTCAGTCCACAGCCTCCAAGATTATATGTCAGAACAGAATAAAATCTTAAAAGTCTCCCCCACAAATGTTGTTAAAAATCTTTAGCCTTCATATTAAGCAAGTAACCTTAACTTGTTCCATCTGCCAGAAACACAATTCAGATAAAATTAGAAAGTGGGGAAAGATAAGAACCAACTCTCACATAAAGTAGTGAGTTTTATATTACTGTATTTATGCCTGAGTCATGGCTAAAATCTTAGGAAGAAAGCTATAAGGTCCCTACTTGCACCTGTCTTTATGCATGTATGTACATTATGTGTATGTGACATTTCTCTCTCTCTGGATGGTATTACCAAATTAAATTTATAAAATCCCTTAAAGAAGCTCGATTCTAATTGTCTTAGAGAAAAATAGGTGCTTATAAAATTAAATATTGCCAAAACTCCCAGAAATATGGGAGCCAACCCAAATGCTTCTCAAGTTCATGTGACTTGGATAAATCTTTGGTAAATAAGATTAATTTGGTATTATTGATTTAATAAAAATAGGTATGTCTTCAGAATTATCAGCATTAATAATACAGGTGTGCGTTTTATTCTACTTGGGTTTAACAGTCAATAGCTGATATTATATCTACTAGATATTTAAGATTATAAAAATTATAAATTTGATTGTATCAAATTATGCCATTATTCTCACAAACTTTATTTCAACTATAATTGTGTCTTATAATATGCCTGCCTAAAAATAGTTTACAAAATCTTTTTGGTAACTTGCAACCTTAAAGTTATGCTATGTTAAACAATAAACATTCATCAAATATCTAAATCATTTCTAAAGAAGATAAAATATTGAAACATTCATTATTAAATAGAGCTTAAGTTTATATACTTTTGACTTCTTATGTTTATAGAAAGTCTAAAGATATTTGAATCTGTTAATAAAGATATTTGGTTTTGCCACATTGAAAAATTGTGCTGTAAAAAGGGGTATACTTGTAAAAATTATGAAATTCATAAAATTTGCTAGTCTGCTAGAAAATGCTGGTATGTGACAGACAATCCACAATTGTCTACTTCTTCATTTTCTCTGTAACATAAAGGTTACTAATGGCTAAAAACTATAATCAATATATGTAAATGAAATTACCAGAAATGTTAAGGATGAAGGAAAACAATTCTATATGAAAAGTATGCAAGAAATGTGGATGTGTTTTTATTACAGTAAAAAAGAAAGAAATTGACTGGTTGTTCCAGAATGAAAAAGGGAAAGAATAGGACAAAACCTAAATGGATACAGAAAGTAGTAAAAGGCTTATGGAAAAAAAATTTATGTTGAGTGGTCAAAGCTGGCTAAGGTTGGATGGGTTTATTTATAAGGTTTCTTTTTTTTTCAGGTTTTAATATTAATAATGACTGAATGCAAAACTAGAGTTTGGTTTTCTCTCTGTTAAAACAACAAAGTTTTCTTGGATTACTGATCTACTCTTTACGAGAGACTGCAAAGGTTTTTATTTACCTTTTAAGTAATCTGCCTGGGGTATGGCAATGGATTGTAATTAGCCTTTGGGTGGTGAATTATGATGTAATCTACACAGAAATTGACATGTAATGATGTACACGCGAAATTTATATAATGTTATAAACCAATGCTACCACAATAAGAGGAAAATAAAAGTAATCTGCCTAGGAAACAAAGACTCTGTGTCTTATCAGAACAATTTTCTGTGCTTTATGTGAACCTTTGTCATGTCCTTGACTAAGAGAACCAAGTCTTCTCACTTTTAAGGAGAGCTAAGGTTTGTTTGCTTGTTTTTACAACCATGTTACCTCCTATAGTTACTTCTGAATTCTTTATTGTTACTTTGATTAAATAGGTAACTAAGTGTTTTTTCATAGTGACCTATGATCCTATAAAATCAGGTGTTCAAGTCTTTTAAGATGTTTAACAACTTTTGCTATTTTGCCTTCGCAAAATCAAATCCTAAATAAAATCTTTATCCTGAACTGATTTCCCAAAGGGCTCCTGGAGAATCTCAAAAGATTTGCTCTTTTACCTTATAAAAAGAGAGATATCAAAAATTAATTAGATATGTTGAATTGCATGAAAAGCACTGTCAAACAAGAAGAGATGCTTAACTTTCCCTAGGTTATATTTATATGGGTAAATGTTACTAATAAATATTTCAGGAATTATATGAAGCTCCTAGAAATTTGTCAGTGTCCTTGCTGTCCATATGTCCTGGTACTGCTTTGCCTGATATTAGACGACAACAATATAATGTTATCAACATTCCAGTTATTATTTTAAAATGCATATGCCACAGAAACAACCAAATTTACTTGTCAATTGTGTCATCTGTATAATGAACTCTCATAAGATCCGTAGCCACAGCCATTTAAGTCTTTTGCTATCCACAGATAGTTATACTCTGATGCTTTCCTGAAAGCTCTTTCAATCAGCTACAAGCCAGAAAACTTGTCTTCAGCAAAAGGAATTGTCTCAAAGACCCATGGGAAAGAGAGGTACTTTAGGTACTCCAGAGTATAGGTCCTGGTGGTGTTGTTTAAATAACTTTGAGATCACACCAATGGACTGAGCAAGGATTTATAAAACTCTTGTGGGGAAGCTAATGGGTTCATGAAACTGCTAACCCAAGATCAAGCAGAACAAGAATTAATTACATGATACTAAATAAACTGATGAAAGGATAATTATGTCTTTCGTTTAAAATATTGCTCCTGGGGGCTGGCCCCGTGGCTGAGTGGTTAAGTTCACGTGCTCCACTGCAGGCGGCCCAGTGTTTCGTTGGTTCGAATCCTGGGCGCGGACATGGCACTGCTCCTCAAACCACGCTGAGTCAGCGTCCCATATACCACAACTAGAAGGACCCACAACGAAGAATATAATACAACTATGTAGGGGGGGGGGGGTGGGGGGGGTTGGGGAGAAAAAGGAAAAAATAAAATCTTTTAAAAATAAAATAAAATAAAATATTGCTCCTGGACTTAAGGAACCACTATCTTTTTTTCTCTTAAGCTATTTTTAACTTACAATTTAGTAGATTATACTTTTGTCAACAGAAATGAAATATTTATCTTTTTCTCTCTGCCTGATCCCTCCAAAATTTGGAAACTCTTATTGATTATTCTCATTTTTACGGCAATATAGTTATTTTCATAGGTTCAGTAAGAATCTGTCCTCATTTAAACAGAACATAATTGGAAACATTGGTTATATGACCAAGGCTTTGACTGGAATGTCATATTTGAAAATGATGCACATAGAATCAAATATGACCAGACAGTTTTAAGGAAAGAAGGTTGATTTTATGAAGCTAATGCTAACAATGCCTTCTTGGGTATCTGGTGCCTGGCTTACAGGGTTTCCAGCATGACAGGTGAGTGGGGAAGGATATTTCGGGGACCTTGAGAAGAAAGGAATTCACCCAAATCTACAGGTACTGCAAGTGAGATCTGGGGTGAGTTCTTGGTTTAGCATCCCAGTCTCAAGAAGCTTTCAAAAGTCTAGTTTAAGCTTCCTTATAAAATCCCAGCAAAGCACGCTCTCTGCTCCTCCCTGGTTGACACACAGCTGCATTTTCTTCTGCGGTACGAGCGGCGTTCCTGAGACACAGCAGTGAAGGTCAGAGAAAACAGATTTGGCCATATTGGGCGCCTGGTCACTAGGGCTCCTTTTAACTCTGGCAAAGTGGACATTGTCACCATCAGTGACCTCTTCATTGACCTCAACTACACAGTCTACCTGTTCTACTATAATTCTATCCATGGCAAGTTCAGTAGCATAATGTCATTAGTATTAAAAACCCACTACAACCTTCCACATTTTCTCATTAAAGCCCTAACCCTCCCCGCCTTCTGTTAAATTGGTATATCACCTTTCCCTCTGGCTATTCAGTGAGTTACTCTCCTAAGTGTAATACATGTTTCTCCTGTTAACGTGCCTATTTTCAGTTAGCTTGCAGGCCTCTGACCATTCAGACCTGAATTGGCAGAAGAAAAGTTTTCCTTCCCAACAAATGATTTTATATCAAAGAAGGAAAAAAATAAAAATAAATTAATCAAGCAATTAGAATAGGAAGAACAAAACAAATCCAGAGAAATTAAGAGAATGGCATAAAAGCAGATACTAATAGATTCAAAAAGAAATAAACCCACACACTTGATAGATAAATCTAAGAGCTAGCTCTTTGAAAAGATCAATCAAGCAAAAGAATCTATTTTTTTTTAAGGGAAGGTACAAAGCAGAGACAACTTTAGGGAGAAGAAAGAGATACAAGCTATGGAAGAGAAGAAACTGTAGGTAAAGCTCCAGGCTGGGCACTTGGAAGCTGGGTCCATGTAGGTTGCAAGCATCCTAGTTGGAGGTGGCAGGACAGCCCACCTGGGTGAAGTCTATTTTGATTACAAGGAAAGTCAGGAACCATTTCCCTGAAATGGACCACATAGCAGCAATTACCAGAGGCTGAAGCCAGATCAGGTGTAGAAGGACTGACTCACTGTCATTTACCCAAGGAGACAGCAGCAGCAGCAAGTACCTGTGGTGGGATGTTGGGCAGAGCAAAGCTGAAACTCCAAGAGGGGGTTAAAATCGGCTCAGCAATTTGAAGTTGTTGATTCTAAGTGAGAATTAGGGCAGAGCCAACATAGAGGTCAGGAATAGAGAAATTATTACAGACCTCTGCACAGACAAGGATAAGCTAAAATAATTTTAGTTTTTTACCTACAAGAGTCACTTTCATCAAGTGATCAAAGTGCACACATCATCAGTAATGGGACAGACTGAAAATGTGTAACACCAGACAGGACGCAACGAGAACCCGGTCCCTTCTTCAATTGTCCTGACAAATGTGCATGACATGAATCTCATCATGGGGAAACATCAGACAAACAAAACACAAATTGAAGTACATTCTACAAAATCATGGGCCTATAATCTCCAAAAGTGTGTAGGTCATGAAAATCAAAGAAAGACTGAGGAAGTGTTCCAAAATGAAAGACAATATGACAACTAAATGCAGTTGTTATTCTGGACTGGATCTTCTGCGATGAAGGACATTATTGGGACAAATGGAGAAACCTGAATGAGGTCTGTGAATTATGGATTAGAAGGTACGAACATATTCAAATTAATTCCTTGATTCTGATGGATGTTTGGGGTTGTAAAGGACAATGTCCTTCTGTAGGAAACACACACTATGGTATTCAGAGATGACTCGGCATCACGTCAGCAACTTATTTTTAAACGGTTCAGGAAGAAAACACGTACCTGCAACTTTTCTGCAAATTTAAGATTGTTTTCACATTTTAAAAAATAGAGAGGAGAAATAAAAGCACTGTCTTAGTGTCATTTCTGTGACTTGGTCGACTTTGTCCCTTTAATTCATTGCCCCCGGTACTCCATAGCAAGTTACTCAGGTAGTTTTATTCATACGGCATTTTGTATTGATTTTTTTCACATAAGATTATATTGTAACCATTTCCCTTCACTGTTTGGAACCTTTGTAAAGATTGCAGCACAGCTGTCTGGTGGATACTCACAAGTTTAGCCACCCCTCTCTTGTGGGAGATTTTGGGGTTTTTAATTTATTTGTCTATTTATTTGGTTTTTGGGGGTTCATTTTTAGTATTATGATTAAGCTTAGTGAATAGTCCTGAATATGTATCTTTTTTACAGATTTAGGATTATTTCCTCAGACTTGCTACAGTTGAGGTCAAAGAAAAGGAACATTTAAAGGTTCTGATAACCATTTCTCAACTGTATTCCAGAGTATTCTATCAGTCAACCTTCACAGCTGTCAGAAGCTCTGAGCGCTAGTTATGGAGCCCCTCGCCTAGAACTAAGTGTCTTCATTACAATACATGCTTATAACTTAACAGGCAAAAGGGGGAGAAAAGATCTCGAGTTTTAATGTGCATTCCGATTTTAGGGAAGCTGAATATTTCCCCACGCTTATTATGAATAACATATTCTTTTGTATAGTTTTGCGATTTGCTTATGCTTCTCTTTTCTCCAAAGTATTTCATGTAGATTGAAATTAGCACTCAATAAAAAACACAGGAAGTCTTTTTCCACATGGAGCTGGATATATATTATATATATAGTTGAAATAACTTTCTAGGCCCAAGATGGAGCTGCTCCTGTCTGGGGTGCCATGTGGGCAAACCAAAACTTAGACTCCTTTCCCTGACTGCAGAAATGCAGTCTATCAGCCAATCCGCAAATGCCAAACCAGCTCTGGGCCTTCTCATCCCAAACAAGGCTGACTCTGCAGCTCCAGCCAATCAGATATTTTCTATTTTTCTCTTCCTTGTTCTTTATTCTTTCTCTTATAAAAGCTTCCTGTCTTCTGTCCCATTTTGCAGTTCTCAGAGAAGGTCCACTTTATGACGTGTTAAATAAAGTCTGTTTATATCACCTAAATTGTCTTCTCTAATCATTTTTAACAGTATGTATGTATGTGCGTGTATATATATATATAACTATACACTCATACACACTGGAGATAATACATATATATCCCCAACTATAATATTATTTAATCTTTATATACTAAATGATGCTTTTCTAGAGAAATCTAATGTCCTAAAGTTGATTCTAAAAATCAGAAAATCTGAATATATTAATAACCTTGAGGGGAAATGGGACATCATCAAAGATAAACCTGAAGTCAGAGCCAGCTTCCAAGGTGACTGTCCCAGGTCTTCCACTGAGCGAGCCTACATATTCCTGGAAGTCTGAAAACACCAAAGGCCAACGCAATATGCAGTGGAGGAAAGGCTTGCAACCCAGTAGCAAAATAACTGGCTTCATGTTGGGCTGAGAATTCATACATTTTCCTTTGTTTGTTGCCATATGCAAAGACTGTGATTTCTAGTAATTGCTTCCTTAGTTGCTTTGCTCAGATTAAATTTGGTCCGTGATATTTTAAGAGTCGTCAAAAACCCTGTGTAAACAGACACAGAACTCACAGTGACCCCGGCGCAATGGGTGCAGCCCACCAACAACCAATTTAATCAAGGGGGAATTCAGAGTATTCGCTGCAAGCAATTGATTTTCAAGAGAAAAGTCAGCAGGATCAAACAGCCTGTTGGGATGAAAATCCCCTGAATCACCCCTATCACTGTGTTTTCTAGCAACTAACTCCTGACTCCACATAGTGTAATAGCCAAATTACTATAATTATCCTGCAACACAAGTGGCATATCAACGTTATTTTAAACACGGATTTTTTTGCATAATCTTTCATTATTATAATTCAGCCTCCCATTTGGAAAAGCAAAACAACAACAAACTGTGATCTACCCCCAAAAGAAGAAAGGTCACCAGAGAGAACAAAGGAAAGGGCTATTTACATGTGAATATACTAAGAGAGATGTGTTTTACAGTCAAATACACTCTTGAAATTCATTAAATGCCTTCTTTCCTGCTTCATAAATATGGGCAAAAGAGACACTGCCTACTGAGAAAATAATCCCAGCACATAATGATCATAACGAATATAAATAAAACCACTTTTCTTTGAAAGACCTCCAGGCCCTATATAAAAATGCATTTGTATTTCTACCATCCCGAAACGAATCTGACTGATGGCAAGCACGGCCGAGTCATAACACAAGTCATTCCCAGTGCTGAAGAGGAGAGTACAAACATGGTTCCCAGTCATCCTGCTCTTGGCAAAATAACAGATTCTTAAGTGGGTGCCATCATTTGTTGCTGCTGTTTTTAAAGGCATTCGAAAGGGCTTAGACCCAATATTTGAATGAAGATGGAAAATCAGCAACAGGTTTTGCTAAATAATCAAAAGGTTCACCAAGATAGCTTTTGGGCAGTGACGCTGACAACAACACAGGGTTTCGAGTCTGAATCATCTCCTTCCTGGTATGTTCCCAGTGCAAAGGCTCCCTCTGAGAACGCTTGCAAGAGTTTACACTGCTAACCTCGGAGATAACCTCGTCAGCCAGGCATGGGTCTGGTATTATTTACTTGTTTTGTCAACATCCCTAGCAAAGCATTAGAACCTCTTGTAGTTAATCCTAGAATACTGAAGTTGGCAAAAGTGGCTAAAGTTTTGGAAGAATGCAATTTTGTTACCTTCATATCCTAAAAAGATATTTAGTGGTTAAAAAAACAACAAAATTCAAATTGCAACAAATATAAGTTAGTGTATCAGGGTCTGTATGAGCATCAAGTAGAGCTGACTTCCTTGCCACTATCTGCATTTTCGCCTGGACCTGCAGCTTTGGCCACAAGCTCCAGAGAACCATGCACTCAGGACTCTAGGTGTTATGGGGTGAATTATGTTCCCACAAAATTCATATGTTTAAGTCCTAACCCCCAGTACCTCTGAATGTGACTATATTTGGAGATAGGGCCTTTAAGATAATTAAAATAAAGTGAGGTCATATGGATGGCCCTAATCCAAAATGACTGGTGTCCTTATAAGAAGAGGTGATCAGGACACAGACAGGGATGGAGAGAAGACCGCGTGAAGACACAGGGCGAACACAGCCATCTGCACGCCAAGGAGAGAGGGCTCAGAAAAAACCAACCCTGCCATCACCTTGATCTCAGACCTCCAGCCTCCAGAACTGTGAGAAAATAACTTTCAGTTGTTCAAGCCACTGAGCCTGTGGTACTCTGTTATGACAGCCCAAACAAACAAATGCAGAGTCCTAGAGTCCTAGTGGCTCGCTAGTTAAATAACTACAGAAGGTACTGGGTATTAAAATATATGTTCTGAGATAGATAATACAAATATTTTAGCAGAAATGCTGCTATGTTCTGTAGACAAGTGTTTCATCCATATTTGGAATCCATGTTAAAAGAAGAATAAAGTAAAATAGAAGGTAACCCAGGCACATAAAATAGAACCTTAGGGAAGAAAGGCTAAAAGACCTGGGTCTATCTGAGACACAACAAATAAGACTTGATTTAGCCATTGTTTCTTAGCTCTGGCACATGGAGATGTAACGACGGCCCACCAGGACCAGTTCAACTGACCCCATCTTATCAACGAGCAATTGAGAGTTGCTTTTCAGGAACTGAGAGTTGATCTCTTGTCCAGTTCAGACCAGTTGAGACCACCAACCCATCAACCGGGCCTGTGCAAATGCCCAATAAGTGACCCTTTTGACATCAAGGGGCTGAGAACTCCACCTGCAGATCATATTGACACCACCATCTTGTGAACATGCGTCCTATGAAGAGCCATGGAGCTTGACTACACTTGTGCAGATCATCAACTACCTCACTTCTCCTTACCTCCGATCCCGTCTCCATACTTCAGATGGCCCTGCCCTGCATCCCATAAATTTCGCCCCAAGCCCCGGATCAGGGAGACAGACTTGAGAGCATTGCCTCCTGTCTCCTTGCTGGTTGACCTTGCAATAAAGCTACTTCTTTTCTCAAAAGCTGATGCTGTAGTAATTGTTTTCTTTATGTGCATCAGGCAGAGAAACCCCACTTTGTGCAGTAACAGAGAGTGGTTCCAGATGTTCCCTCCCCCTACGGAAGAATCTAAGGTAAGAAGTAAATGCAAGTTCAATAAAAAGAAATTTAAACACACATAAAGAAAGATTTCCTGACAACAAGAGCAATTTTTTTAATTTAAAAGGTAACATTGCTGTGTTTTATATGGAAATGTTACAAAAATTACATTTTGAAGGGCCTTTAAATGTGGTAAGCAGCACTTGTCCTGCTTGGTTGGGCATAAGGAGCTACACTGGTTATTCTTTTCAAAGCCCACAATTCTGTTATATAAAATTATATTTCTCCCTGCCAGCAGCTCGTCAAGTTCCACAGAGATTCTGTATGGAGGGCCCTGGGTGTGCAATGAGACACACAGCTCTAAACCTCACAGCACTCTTTCAGAACAGACTCCTGCTCCCCCCCAGGTCACACTGGCCTACACAACAAACAAAACTTTTGTTTTTTGTTTGTTTTTACATTTTTATTTTAACTAGTAAAAGTGGTGATGCCAATACAACCATGGAAATGCAGGCTGTGCCCTATTTTGCCTTATGCATCATGAAGAAAATTGCCAGCTCAATTCTCACTCCAAAGTCTTTATTGTGACGACGTAGTGAACAAAAGACACAGTTTGATTTGCAAATGCCAGGCAAGGCCAGTGGTGGGGCCAACTGGGAAGAAAATACTGTTTTGAACCAGTTTATTGTCACTGAAGGAAAATATTCATAAACTGCCAGGCACGTGGAATATCCCGATGTGTGTTCACTTCGCTTTTAGAGACTCTTAGCATTGAGGAGGATCTTAGATCTCATCTAGTACAATCTCCCACACAAGCAGAAAGCCCTTTCTTGAGCATCTACGTCTGTTTCTTTACAAACTCTTTCAACATTTGGTGAAATTTCTACTTCTAAACTAGGTACTCCATTAAATAAAAAGTAAACTTTTACTAGGTTTTTCTTATACTGGGGAAAAAATATGCATCCTTAGACTTTGTTCCCATTGGTCCCAATTTAGTCCTAAGGTTTGGAAGATAAAACCAAAATGTACAAGTGTGTGTAATAGTGTGTGTTATACATGCAAAATGGGTGGCTAAAAAAAATGGGAACATATACAAATTACTCAGGTAAAGTACAAATCGAATGTGCGCGGTTAAACTTTTAAAATCCAATGGAAACTTCTGATATGGCTGAAATGATGAAGGACAACAGGCTAATCATAATGTATCTAAGTAGCTAAAGAAGGAGGGCCATAGTATTAGCTTAACATGTTGAGCCACAACATTATTCTGTTTGGAAGGGTTGAGGTTGGTGTGAAATTCCAGGTTTCACAGCTGGTGAGAAAAGACCAGACCTTGAGTCAACGATCTGAGAACAAGAAATTTACTTGGGAGGTGATTCCAGGAAGCACCAGTAAGGTGGTGAGGAGAAGAGAAAAGGAAGGGAAGGCAGCTAATAAAACACATCATTACACATATTACCACTATGGACAGCTAGAACTTAATCCCATGGAGGAACTCTGTGAAACAGTATAAAGTTCACGTCTCAGGGTTATCCCACCTAAGGGGTGAGGGAGCTAGGGTATTTATACTCTGGCTTATGTCAGTTGTGTATAAACAAATGTTTTCACAGCTGGTGGGAAGAGACTAGACCAGCGGTGTCTCAGTGTAGGTTCCCTCAGAAGCAGACCTGGAGTCAAGGATTCAAGTATAACTGTTCTTTTGGGAGTTGATAGAGAAAGTAGAAGTAGGGGAGCAGGGAGGTGAGACAGGAAAGCAGAGTCTGCTCCTGGAGTATTAACTTCCTGGCACCACTGGCCTGCCTCTCACACAGGGCAGAGGGCCTTCCACAGTTCTGGCAAATCTTGCAGACACAGAGGTGAAGATCCCAGCGGATGGAAGTTGTCCAGACCATACACGCACAAAAGAGTCTGAGGGATATGGTCGGGTCACTGAGAACTCATTAAAGTGATAACTCATTAAATAACTCAGCAAAGTAAAAAAACTGATCATGTATCTAGTGTAGTAGACACCTTGGAATTTTCAGTCAAATCTATCCAAAATAAAAAGTCATCTTGCCAAGCAGAAAGGGCGGGGTCTGGGTTCTGGGTCAGCCCCTGGTGAGCTTTAACACCTTGCATGAGCTTGGACAGGTATAAAAATGAGACAATATCACCTGTCCTAGCCCTCCTACATCAAGCTATGAGGATAAAATGAGATAACATAGGAAAACCCTTTGAAAAATAGAGAGTACTGAACAAAATACAAAGTATAAGCCACAATGATACGCGCCCAACTGAAACAAGAATTTTAGTTCATATTTTAGACAAATTATATTTCCTTTAACTTGAGACTTTCATCAGAAAAAAAAGTGAACAGTAGATCATAGCACATTTAGGATTTTCTCTGGAGCCTCATTCTTTGTTGTTGTTGACAGGAAGATGGCAGCAAAATGTGCTGATGACTCTTTTCTTAGATATAATGAGCTGTTGATGATTTGTGAACCCATCCCTGAGTTACAGGAAGTCTACAGTAGTGCTCCCTGGCGAAAATTTCATAATTGTCTTTGTATCAGTGAATATAAAGCTATATTTTCAAAAACAAACAAGGCACAGAAGATAAGAGAAGTTTTCCCATTTCCTTTACTTACTATTCTGTCCTAGATCAACTAATTTTAAGTAAAAATATTAAAGGCAGTGGTGAGAAGTAGGACTTCTTTCAGCTTCCACATCTCTACGGGCTTTTGAAAGACAGAGATATACTAGATTATGTGTGTTTTTAAGTCCAGGGTTCAGCCTAAATTTTTAATTTTGTTCCCCCCCATGAAGTTTCTAAGATAGGAATTTTCCATTCATTCCCTCTATGGAACATCAACAGCCTCAGAGCCACTCAGGAACACACTGGAAAGGACTATATCTTTTCAACTTATTTTTAATAACAACAATAGTCATAGGGAGAAAAAAGACCAAATCTTTTCAGGACTGACTCTGTGCTTGGCACTGAGCTAAGCAAATCATTGGATTCTAACATTTAACTTTCCCAACAAATCATTAGATATGATTTTTATCTCCATTTAAACATGAGAAAATTGAGCAATAAAACCTTTTTAATGCCACTTCAAAGAAGAATTTATACATTTGAAAATGACAAGGATAACTTATGGTTCAGGACTGTCTCATGCTGAAAAGTCCCTTCAGAACATGCCAATATCTCCTTGCTGAGAAGCATAGGTGAGCCAGCCTTCACTATTAAACAATGATGACATCAAATCTCTCTTTTGGGAAGAGTGCTATCATCGGTACAAAAGAGAAACAGCTCTCCATCCACAGCTCTGCAAGCTCTCTGTAATGAGTGTGAACATTTGGACAAGCTCCGTACATCCACGCACTTGGTTTCCCAACTAGGGGATAAGATCAGCCAAATCGACACCTGCCATAGTTTAGATGGACAAGTCCTTTGCCACCACCCAACGTGCTCCTTTTCCTATTTTTGAACAATCTTGACATACTCTTTCAGGCACAAGAAAGCACAGCAATTCAAAACGCCCTAATTTTAACCTGGGAAGACTCAAGAAGGTGAAAGGCCAATCTCAAAAAAATAATAATTGCTGAAGATGACGATCAACATTTATTGGGCACTAAGTTTGCTCAAGACACTGAGTAAAGCCCTTGACATGGGTAATCTCAGTGAAACTTCACAATTCCCCTATGTTGGAGGTATTACTGTTATTTCTATTTTACAAATGAAGCAACTCAAGTTTAGAGAAGTGAATTAACAGACCCTGCCTGCATCTATCTGATTTAAGCATCAAAACACTCAACCACAAAGATACCCATGGATGCAGTAGGACCTCATTAAATTAAAATACCAAAGTTTGAAATTACTTAATTTCACTTGGTGAAGATCCTATTTTGGTGAAGACAATATTTTAAAATCGATTTTACTATTTCATATGGCTGTAAATAAGTTAAGCAAGTTAAAAAGACTATTTGCAATAGACCTGTACTACATAATAATTTGTCAAAGACATAAACACAGAAGCACTAATTTCTGGGATTAAAACTTAAAGACATATAGAAATTCTCAAGTTATTGACTTGACAAATTCACTTATACTTAGGTTTTGTGTTGTGCGTGTGTGTGTGTGTGAGTAAAATCCTGAAATGCTACCAATTATTTCACCATAACTTATATCTACTCTAATGACGACCATTCTGAAGGCTGGCATTCTGAATTTAGGAAACCATAAGCTACAAGGCCACTATGTCTAACTATACCTATGCACTTTTGACTATCTGTGCTCCTAAATAGGTGCACAAGGATGTGGTTAATCATGGGAACTATTCCTTAAAGGGAATTGAAGAAGGGCATACAAATTGAGCCATGTAGTGCCATCATTTCGCAAAAAGCACAGTTGTGAATAGGGCATGGATTTAATTCCTCATGTGTTCCTGTGATAACCACTGTACCTTGACTTTCTTGAATGCTTAGCTCAGGTGGTGGTTCCAGAACGTCATCGGGATGCGGGATGCAGAGTCCGTGGAAGGGCCCCAAGTCAAAGCACTCATGCAGGAGCTGCATGTTCACCCTTGAGCACACACTCATGAACCCGACAGCTACACCTTCCACCTGAAACATCCAAAACATCTCATTACTCTATCAGACCTCAAATGAATTCTCACCCTGAAACTTCCATTTGCCTGCAGCATAAGGGTGGTTGGTAGTTTGGCAGGCACATATTTAAGGGAGGGAACACTGTCTTCCTTTGGTAGCTCTAGTGTCCGGCACAATGCATGGCACACAAAACATGCTCAAAAATGTCTAATGAATAACCACTGTGGACAATCTTGGAAGCAGATACATAACTGGGAAGTTACCAGAGAGCTCTTGAGGGAAAACTATTTGGAACTTAACATGTACCCTCTTTGCCCAGACAGTTTAACTTGAGACTGCCTACCCCACATCCTTTTTATTATCCCACTGTAAGCCCAGTCTTCCTGTCCACTTTCCTCCCCTCTACCATGCACAGTTCTCAGTAAGACCAGCCATTGTTCCAGTGTCCATCTGATGGACCCATGATTCAGAGAAAGTTCATGGTCACTCACTCTTTATCAGGTAGGAACTCTTTGATTTTCCTGAATCTACTTATTTATTTGATTGAATGGTCTCATGGGGAGGAGATGTGAGGAAAGAGGTTTGGTGGGAACATTCAAGAGAGGTATACTCATAGCACAGGTTCACCATGTGGGTCTGATTTGCAAATGCATCACCCCCCAGCATCCTAACAGATACCTGATTCTGAACCTCTTGCAATGGCCCCATGATTTTAGGCCTTTGGTGAGGAATACACAGGAGAGAAGATGTGTGTGATGGTGTGATATACTAAGAAATATATATTTGGCAGTCATCCCTGGTTCCTGGCACAAACCTCCTAAAACACTTGCAATTTCCTAAGAGATTTCCTGTTTTTTCATAATAAGCCCCTTTCAGTGATATCTGAGTTTATGCTAATAAGGTGACTCTTGGAGAATTGGGGCTGGTTGTCAGAGGAATCGACCATGTGATTAGAGGGTTGGAACTTACAGCCCCACCCTCTGACCTCTAGGGAGGGGAGAGGAGCTGGAGATTGAGTTCAGTCACCAATGGCCAATGATATAATTAATCATTAATAGCATCACCATAAAAACCTCTAAACAATGGGATTTGGGAGCTTCCAGTTGGTCAACACACTGAGGTGCTGGGAGGTGGTGTCCCAGACAGGAAGCTCTCCCCCTTCCCCCACACCTTGCTCTATGTATCTCTTCCATTTGGCTGTTCCTGAGTTGATCCTTCACAATAAAACGATAATAGTAAGTAAAGTGTTTCCCTGAGTTCTCTGAGCAGTTCTAGCAAATTATCAAACTCAATAAGGGGTTGTGAGAACCTCTGATTTATAGCCAGTCAGTTAGAAGTACAGGGGACAACCTGGGACCTGCGGCTGGCATCTGAAGTGGGGGCAGTCTTGTAGGCCTGAACCCTTAATCTGTGGGGTCTGTGCTAACTCTGGGCAGTGTCAGAATTGAACTGCAGGACATCTAGTCGGTGTCCGGAGAGTGCAAGAATTGGTTGTTATAGGGAAACCCTATACATTTAGTGTCAGAAGTGCTGTGAATAGAGCAGAAAACTTATCTTTCAATGAGTAATTAGCTGATCTGCACCTATTATTAGTACTGAAATATTACAAATTAACAATGAAATTTAATTCTATCATATTCCACATCGACAGATGACTGTGATTGAAATTGTTTATTACGTCCCTTCAATAAGTCCGTATTTCATTCTTCTCTGCAAGGAAAGCATTTAAAATTTTAAAAGAGAGCAAGAGACAATGCATATTTCTTTATTTAACTAATCTTCTTGTGGTAATTATTTTGCAATATATACATAGGTCAAATCATTATGTTGTACATCATAAACTTATACAACGTCATATGTCAATTATATCTTATACATAGGTCAAATCATTATGTTGTACATCATAAACTTATACAACGTCATATGTCAATTATATCTTAATAAAATTGGGAAGAAAGAAAAATAAATAAATTTCACAAAAATAATTCTTGTTGATTTAAGCAAATTCTGGGTTTTAAACAAATTCTAGTTGACTGATTTGACTCTGACAACTCTTTTTAGAAACCAGCATCTACTGAGTCCTGTCCCTCAGGTGTTCAGACTTTATTTCTTGAGACAACCATCCCATTCAGGCAGTGGAAGAACTCCACAATCATAGGCACTCCCTAGTCCCAGGAATTAAGCATCATCCCATCAATGGCCAGTCGGAGAAAATGGTTACTACTTTTAACCTAGTAAAGCAGAGAATTAAGCCACAACAATGTTCAGTCTTTTAAATGACACAGAGAAAAACTAGGTATTAAACTATTTATTCTCAAATGTGTTGTCTAGTTTAAAACCATTTGTTTTCAAACATGTGTTTGAAAAATAAATGTGAGACTCCCTTTATTTTCTCCCTAATGCTGAAATACAAAGGGAATTTTAAAAATTATTTTTTTCATGCATATTCTTTACTTTACAGGCCCCCCAAAATGATACTAGCTGTAAAAGGCTGGATTTACACAGCTGTTTTATAAAGCCATTGACACTTTAATAAAAGTCCAAAATAAACATTTTAATTTTTTTCCCAAATAACAAGTGATTGTTTGTCTTGTTTGCACGCGTGAACAAAGGCTGCGTAGCCGCAGTTGTCTGGCTTCTCTGTAATTTTAGGCCCAAGACTCAGCAGACGCTGATTAACCAATCCATCTACCATATGTGCAGAAAGAGACGGCCAGCCTCACTCTCGGCAGGGAAAATTGGCATCCATCTTGGTTCACATGGAGATGTCCTTCTAATCTACAGCCACACTGGCGCAACAAAACTTCGATGGCCTGAAATACCTTTTGCTGGCTTCATGGCGAGCTGCATGTGCATGATAAGAATGTATTATTTATAAGACCGCTGTTAGTAATGAGCTATTACACTAATGGCTCATTGTGTTTGGGATTTGATTTCAAATGGCATGGATCACACATTCTGATGAAAATGAGAAAAACATGTTTTGCCATTAGGAACAAAGATTTAACGTTCTCCAATTCTACAACCTGTTATATTCCCATCATTCATCCCAGGTTGTGACAATTCACAAAAGTTCACAATTATAGACTGCAACAGAGCAAGGACATATTGTGGAAGTGTCTGCTTTTTCCTTTGGGTTTCTTTCAAATAACTATTCTGATTTGAGAAACACTGTTCTGAAATAGGAACTTGTGGGAGCATTCAAATGCATCTTTGTGTGTGTGTTTTCTGAAAAAATAAATTGACTTAATGGACTTTTTTTTACTTGTACAATAAAAACATTAATTACTGGCTGCTATCTATTCTCCAGGTGGCAGAGGTACTTTCCACTACAAAGGTGTCTTCAATTTTCTTATACTGCAGAGCAAAACTGAAAGTTTTGTTGTTGTTCTTGTTTTTCCTATACAGATCTACAGGATAACACATAAGGCTGAGATTGTTAGAAATCCATATGTTCAGTGGCCTTGTCTTCACAAGCAGGTGCATTTATAGACACATGTGCACTGTACCGTTCAGGCTTCCACCTAAAAAGCCCTACGGTCACCCATCCCTTTTGGGTGACAATACTCCACAATCAGAGTGCCCTCATTGTGACCACTGCCAGCTTTGATCCCCTCTGCCTGATGCCAAAGGCATGGCTGAGCTGGCCGGCTCTGCCCACCCACAGGTCAGTGATGCCTACTTAGACCAGAGCTACCCATGCTGTGGATGATGCCAAAGCAGACGCTTTGCCCATCTGTCTCTAGGAGCCGCCCTTGGCCTCCAACTGCCCTTCCTTGAAATCTCAGTTTGGAGTAAACACCAGATGTCAAGGTAAGCCAGGATAAAGTTATGAAAAGCAATTTGCAGCAAAGTGATGACTCAAATCTCCTCCAAAGTAACTATCAAGCCGAAGAACGAACTCACAGTTAAAAACCTTTCATTAGTCAAGGGTTTCCCACAGTGCACAGGCACAGCTCCCAGGCATTCTACATGCACGGCCTGTAACTACCATGGGCCAGTTTGAGAAGAGACAGAATTGATGTACTTTGTTCCATCATGTCCGGTCAACTGTGGTCACCTAAAAGCATGGTATGCCGAAAAGCCTCGATTTGTAGCCTTTGCTAATTTCTGTGCTGTAAATACTAACATTGTGGCCAAATTTTAAGCTACCAATGTGATGTCACCAAATAGACAGTTGGGAAAGGATGCCCAGTAGCCACCATAATATGGTATTTCCACTATACAGAGACCATAGACATAAATAACCTCAAGAGTGTAGATAATAGTAAAATAATTAGGAAGGGATAAGTGTTGAGTATTTATTAACTTTGTTTTTAGTATAGCTTATTACACTGCAAGTTTATAAAATTTAATTTTTAGTAATGGCCGTGTTTAACAACCAGCTTGCAAAGTTCCTGAAGATTTAACAATCGGCTTTCATGAGCCAAAGCAAGCTAGTTCCAGCATACCACCACCTAAAAGGGCCAGCCTGAGAAAGTCCAGGTCATTGGGAGAAGGGTCCAGGGAGGCAGGTGGGAGCAGAGTGACAGTAGTGATCTCGAACCCAAAAGGCTTAAGACACCAGACATGGCTTGGTATAGACTGGAGATCCGCTCCCAGATCCTAGACTGGCCTGCTCCCTATTGATGGTTCCTGCTTCTGCCGTTCCATTTTAAGATTCTGTGGTCTCCTCTCCACAGAACACAAAGCATCTAATGTCTGAGGCAACACAGCCTCTTGGAGATTGGACTGGGTTCCATTTGCCTCTTTAGAAACACCAAAGGATCCTTGCAGGGTTGGAACTGCAATTTTCAGCCTGCAACTTTCCTCTGAGGTTTACACACTGAAAACGTGTAACACATGACTAGAGAGGGAAAGAAAGTGGGGGAAGAAGTCCCTGAAACTTTACAAGCACTAACTCAAGTGTTTGGTGTTGAAACTAGCACCTTGAAACCAAGGAATTGAAAGCCTTCTCCAGAGTGACATCGGTTTCATGGCAGCACAAAGATGTCCATCATTGTTGTCCCCCCATTCAATAGCAAATATTCAGCATCCATCCATGAACAGAAGAGCCTCTGGGGGCACTGTCGGCTCCAACTCCAAACGCCAAGGGACCTGGGAAGAGTTTTGCCTACCTGTGCATTGGGAAATAGGCAGACAGACCTTGGGCCTGGCTGCGGACCTTGCAGAGGCCTATGAACTGACTCCAGCCCCTCTTGGCTGTGGTCCAGGAGCCCCTGGAGAATACTGACTTAAACAATCACTCATAGAGGAGAGAGCCTTTGTGAAAGTACAGGTTTCCAGAGAAGTTCCAGGACTCCATTGGAGCAAAAAAAAAATATAAGTTAGGACACACTGGAGTGGGGAAGAGGAACAGTGTGACTTTACTCATGTCACCCATTCCCCAAGGAGGCACAGCTTAGGGTCAAGAAAGATCTTTCTTGGTCTATGATTTATCCTGTGGGGGAAAGGGAGAGAGTGCTAGTGAACCATGTGGAATGCTTCCAAAGGGGCTCATTTCTCTTTCACCCTATCCAGAGTACTAAATCAGGAGCTCCATGACTAGGCGTGGAAAGAGAGCAGCAGATAGGACTCTTGGAGGACATTAAAGGGATACAGATCCTAATTGTGTTGCAGATTCCATTAAGAAGCATGCCCATGAGATACTGGGAATGCCTCATTGATGAATCCCCCAACCGGCCCAAGTGCACCCCCAGCTCTTTGTGTGCCTCACCCACATAGCATCCTACCCCATGGCCAGCTCCTATGCACACTCCCAACAGCAGCACAAGAAGGCTTTGGTGGACTGCTAGGGAGCATGCACAGAAAATCAGTCAAATTGGTCTGTGCAGTATCTTTCTGAATATGTCTTTTCAGGCAAGGGAAACAAAAGAAAAAGTAAACAAATGGGACTACATCAAACTAAAAAGCTTCTACACAGCAAGAAACCATCAATGAAATGAAAAGACAACCTACCAATTGGGAGAAGATATTTGCAAATCATATCTATGATAAGGGCTTAATATCTAAAATATATAAAGAACTCATACAGCTAATCAACAAATAAATAAACAACCCAATAAAAAAATGGGCAAAGGATCTGAACAGATATTTTTCCAAAGAAGATATACAGATGGCCAATAGGCATGTGAAAAGATGTTCAACATCACTAATTATTAGGGAAACGCAAATCAAAACCACAATGAGATATTACCTCATGCCCATCAGAATGATTATTAAAAAAACAAGAAATAACAAGTGTTGGAGAGGATGTGGAGAAAAGGGAACCCTTGTACACTGCGGGTGGGAATGCAAACTGGTGTAGCCACTATAGAAAACAGTATGGAGATTCCTCAAAAAATTAAAAATAAATCTACCATATGATCCAGCTATTCCACTTCTGGGTATTTATCCAAAGAACACAAAAACACTAATTCAAAAAGATATACACACCCCTATGTTCATTGCAGCATTATACACAATAGCCAAGACTTGGAAACAACCTAAGGGCCCATCAGCAGATGAATGGATAAACAGGATGTGGTAAATATACACAATGGATTACTACTCAGCCATAAAAAAGATGAAATACTGCCATTTGCGACAACATGGATGGACCTTGAGAGTATTATGCTAAGTGAAATAAGCCAGACAGATAAATACAAATACCATATGATTTCACTCATATGTGGAAGATAAAACAACAACAAACAAACAAACATATAGATACAGAGAATAGCTTGGCAGTTACCAGAGGGGAAAGGTGTTGGGGAGGGTTAAAGGGGTAAAGGAGCACATGTGTATGGTGATGGACAGCAAGTAGACTTTTGCTGTTTAACATGATGTAGTCTCTACAGAAGTTGAAATATAATGATGTACAACTGAAATTTACATAACATTATAAACCAATGTTACCTCAATAAATAAATAGGAAAATTGGTAGGATCTGCAGGCCAGAGAGACCACAAACTTGAGCTGTAGTGCCATCTTTGGGAAAACAAGAGAGGCTGTTAGCACTCAGCCTGGTGCTTTGCAAGATCCCAAGAATGCAAACAAGCTTTAGAATTCTACTACAAGAGAGAGCAGGAAGCCTGGAGCAGATGTATCCACAGAAGGTCTGAGAAAGCCTCAGAATCTCTAGTAGTGCTGATGCAGGTATTTCTCCTCTGAAGACAGTAAAGACTGGAGAAAGTGACTGCTACTTCAAATGTGAAGACAGCAATACAAAACTCCAAGGAACATTAAAAAATCAAGGAAACATGACACCACCAAAGCATCTCAATAATCTTCCAGCACCCAAACTCAAACACATGGAGATCTCCAACTTACCAGATAAAGAATTCAAAATTGCTGTTTTAAGGAAACGCAATGAACTATGAAAAAAGACAGAAAGACAATTCAAAGAAATCAGGAAAACAATACACAAACAGAACAAAAAGTTTAACAAGGAGAAATCATAAAAAAAGAACTGAATAGAGATTCTAGAGCCAGAGAATACAATGAATGAAATGAAAAATGCAATAGAGAGCATCAACACCAGACTTGATCAAGCAAAAGAAAGAATCAGTGAGACTGAAGACAGGATCTTTGAAAGTATCCAGTTAGAGGAAAACAAAGAAAAAAGAATGAAAAAGAGAGAAGAAAGCCTACAAGATCTTTGGGATATCATCAAAGGGACCAATTTGTGAATCACTAGAGTTCTGAAGGAGAAAGAGGGAGAAAAGTACAGAATGCTTACTTAAGAAGTAATGGCTGAGAACATCCCAAATCTGGGGAGAGATTTGGATATCCAAGATAATGAAACTCATGGGTCACCAAACAAAATCAGCTTAAAAAGATCCTCTCCAAGACACATTATAACAAAACTGTCAAAAATCAAAGACAAAGAAAGAATCTTAAAAGTAGCAAGAAACAAAAAGCTTATAACTTACAAAGGAATCTCCATAAGTCTATCAGCGAATTCCTCTTACAGGCGAGGAGAGGTTGGGATGATATATTCAAAGTGCTAAAAGAAAAAAACTACCAATCAAGAAAGCTGTCCTTCAGAAATGAAGGGGAGATAAAGACTTTTCCAGACAAATAAAAGCTGAGGGAGTTCATCACCACTAGACCTGCCTTACAAGAAAAGCTGAAAAGTGTTATTCAAGCTGAAATGAAAGGATGCTAATTAGTAACACGAAAGCATATGAAAATATACAACACATTAGTAAAGGTAAGTTTATAGTCAGACTCAGAATACACTAATACTATAACATAGTGGAATGTTAACCACTTAACTCTAGTACAAATGCAAAAGGACAAGAGTATTAAAAATAACATAGCTATAATAATTTATTAGTAGATACACAATATAAAAAGAGGCAAATTGTGACAACAAAAACATAAAAGGGGGGAGTCAAAGGATAAAGTTTTTGTGTATGATCCAAGTTAAGTTGTTATCAGCATAAAATACACTGTTATATCTATAAAATGTTTTATGTAAGCCTCATCATAACCACAAAGCAAAAATCTACAGTAGATTCACAAAAGATAAACAAAAAAAATATAAGCAGTACCACCACAGAAAATCATCAATTCACAAAGGAAGCCAGTAAGAGAGGAAGAAAAGAAGAAGGGTACTACAACATAGCCAGAGAAGAAAAAGATAGCATTAGTAAGTCCTCACCTATCATTAATTACTCTAAGTATAAATAAATTGTATTTTCCAATCAAAAGACATAGAGTGGCCAGATAAATAAGAATGCAAGACCCAACAATATGCTGCCTACAAGAGACTCAGTTCAGCTTTAAGGATATATACAGGCTTAAAATGAAGAGAAGGAAAAATACATTCCATGTAAGTGGAAACCGAAAGAGAGCAAGGTAGCTATATCTATATCAGACAAAATAGACTTTCAGCTAAAAACAGTAACATGAGACAAAGAAGGTCATTATGCAACGATAAAGGGTCAATTCACCAAGAAGATACAACAATCATAAATACATATACATCCAACATCAGACCACCTAAATATTAAGTAAATAATAAAAAATATAAAGGTAGAAATAGAAAATACAATAATAGTAGGGGATTTTAATATCCCACTTTCAACAATGGATAGAACATCCAGACAGAAAATCAACATGGAAATGTTGGACTTGAACAATACTTTAGACCAAATGGACCTAACAGATATATACAGAACATTCCATCCGACAACAGCAGAATACATATTCTTCTCAAGCACACACAGAACCTTCCCCAGGATAGATCACACATTAGGTTACAAAACAAGTCTTAGTGAACTTAAGAAGACTGAAATTGGACCACATATATTTTCTGACCACAAGTTATGAAACTAGAAATCAATGACAACAGGAAAGTTTGGAAATTAAAACATTCCTGAACAACTAAGGAGTTACAGAAGAAATCAAAAGGGAAATCAAAAAATATCTTGAAACAAACAAAAATGGAAGCACAACATACCAAAATCTATGGGATGCTTAAAAAGCAGTTCTAAGAGGTAAGTTTATCGTGATAAACACCTGCATTATGAAAAAAGAAAGATCTCAAATAAACAACCTAACTTTACACCTCAAGGAACTAGAAAAAGAAGATCAAATTAAGCCCCAAGTTAGCAAAAGGAAGGAAATAACAAAGATCAGAGCAGAAATAAATAAAATTGAGACTACAAAAACAAGAGAAAAGATTGGCGAAACCAAGAGTTGGTTTTTTGAAAAGATAAAATTGACACACCTTTAGCTGAATTCAGAAAAAAAGAGAGAAGACAAATTAATAAAATCGGAAATGAAAGAGGAGACATTACAATTGGTAATACAGAAATACAAAGGATCATAAGAGACTACCATGAACAATTATATGCCAACAAGTTGGATAACCTAATAAATAACCAAATAAAAGGATAAATTCCTAGAAACCTGCAACCTACCAAGACTGAATCATGAATAAAAAATATGACCAGACCAATAATAAATAAGGAGATTGAATCAGTAATCAAAAACCTCCCAACAGAGGAAAGTCCAGACCAAATGGCTTCACTGGTAAATTCTATAAAATATTTAAAGAATTAATGCCAATTCTTCTCAAACTCATCCCAAAAATCGAAGAGGAAGGAACACTCCCAAACTCATTTTATGAGGTGAGCATTACTCTGATACCAAAGCCAAATATGGGCATTTCTATGATACCAAAGCCAGATAAAGACACCACAAGAAAAGAAAACTACAGACCAATATCTCTGAGGAAGACAGATGCAAAAATTCTCAACAAAATATTAGCAAACTGAATTCAACAGCACATTAAAAGCCTCATACACCATGATCAAGTGGGATTTATCCCTGGGATGTAAGGATGGTTCAATATATACAAATCAAGAAATGTGATACACATTAATAGAATGAAAGATAAAAATCATATGATCATCTCAACAGATGCAGAGAAAGCATTTGACAAAATACAACTCCTTTTATGATAAAAATGCAGAACAAATTGGGTATAGAAGAAACATACTTCAACACAATAAAGCCATAAATGACAAGCCCACAGCTAACATCATACTCAATGGTGAATGGCTGGAAGCTTTTCCTCTAAGATCAGGAACAGGATAAGGGTGCCCACTCTCACCACTCCTATGCAACATACAACTGGAAGTCCCAGCCAGAGAAATCAGGCAAGAAAAAGAAAGAAAAGGCATCCAAATCAGAAAGAAAGAAGTAAAGTTATCTTTGTTTGAAGATAATATGATCTTATATGTAGAAAATCCTAAAGATTTTCCACCAAAAAAACTGTTAAAACTAATCAACAAATTCAGTAAAGTTGCAGGGTGCAAAATCAACATGCAGAAATCACTTGCATTTCTACATACTAACAATAAAATACCTAAAAAAGAAATAAAGAAGATAATCCCATACACAACAGCAAAAACCATGAAATTCTTAGGAGTAAATTTAACCAAGGAAGTGAAAGATCTATACACTGAAAACACAAAACTTTGATGAAAGAAATTGAAGAATACACAAACAAATGGAAAGATATCCTGTGTTCACGGAGTAAAAGAATTTATATTGTTAAAATGGCCATACTGCCCAAAGCCATCCAGAGATTCAATGAAATCCCTATCAAAATACTACTGGCATTTTTCACAGAAATTAAAAAAACAACTCTAAAATTTGTATGGAACCACAAAAGATCCCAAATAACCAAAGCAATCCTGAGAAAGAACAATGAAGCTGGAAGCGTCACAATTCCTGATTTCAAATTATTTTACAAAGCTATAGTAATCAAAACAGTATGGTACTGGGATAAAAACAGACACACAGAGCAATGGAAGAGAATCAAGATCCCAGAAATAGACCTCCGCAAATGCAGCCAACTAGTATTTGCAAAGGAAATGAAGAATGTTCAACAGCGAAAGGATAGTCTCTTCAATAAATGATGGTGGGAAAACTGGATATCAACATGCAGAAGAATGAAAATTGGACCCCTATCTTACACCACTCACAAAAATGACCTCACAATGGATTAAAGACATAAACATAAGACCTGAAAAGGTAAAACCCCCAGGAGAAAACACATGGAAGAAGTTCCTTGACATTGATCTTAGCAGTGATTTTTTTGGCTATGACATCAAAAGCACAAGCAACAAAAGCAAAAATTAGTGAGTGGGACTACACCAAACTAAAAAGCTTCTGCACAGCAAAAGAAACCATCAACAAAATGAAAAGGCAGCCTATTGAATGGGAGAAAATATTTGCAAACCCTATATTGGATAAGGTGTTAATATCCAAAATACACAAAGAATTCATACAACTTAGTAGAAAAAAAATCCACTTAAAAATGGGCAGAAGGGAGGAAGATCCAAGATGGCGGCATGAGCAGACTTCTTTGTCTCTCCTCCTTCGAATCTACAACTAATTGGACATTCATCGCTTGACAAAGGATATCTATATAGCATCTCAGGACGTTGGAGAGACCCACACTGCTATACATCGGAAGGCGGATGGACTTCCCTCCGGGAGGAGGTGGAGATAGGTGAAAACTCTCTGACCCCAACCCCCAAACAGCCTAGAGCCTGCGGGCGGCTTTCTTCCAGCGGATGCCCCCAGAACATCGCCACACGCCAAGGGCAGGAGGGAGCGCACACCAGAGGAGCGACGGTGGAAACACGTGAACAGAGCCCTACCTAAGCCCCCCGCAATTACACCTGAGCCCAGAGGGAAGCTCCAGAGTTACACACCGGAGGCGGTGGGGAAAACCCCTACCCACCATTAGCAGAGAGGTCCCGCCCAGCATCCACAAAGCCTGGGGGGCCCCGGAGAGAATCTCAAGCGGCGCGCCGGCCTGCCAGCTGCTGCTGCAGGCTCCTCTGACCGGGCTTTTGCCCGGGACTACCGGAGATCTCCTGGGAGAGGTCCGGGGCTGGGTGGAGCTCCAGAGGCTGGCAACGTGGCCTGGGGGAGAAACTCTGAAGTCCCGTCCTGGCAGCAGGCAGGGTCTTTGCCTGCCATTATCGGAGAGGCCCTGCCCAGCCTCCACAACGCCTGGGGGCTCTCCCAAATGGTGTGCCGGCCTGCCAACTGCTGCGGCTGGCTCCACTGATGGGGCTTTTGCCCAGGAGAGGCTCAGGACTACCAGAGATCTCCTGGGAGAGGTCCGGGGCTGGGTGGAGCTCCAGCGGCCAGCTACGCGGCCTGGGGGAGAAACTCTGAAATCCTGTCTGGGCAGCGGGCAGGGTCTTTGCCTGCCATTATTGGAGAGGCTCCACCCAGCACCCACAACACCTGGGGGCTCCCAGAGAGAATCCCAAATGGCGCGCCGGGCCGCCAGCTGCTGCCGCCAGCTCCACTGACCAGGCTTTCGCCCAGGAGGGGCTCAGGACTACCAGAGATCTCCTGGGAGAGGACCGGGGCTGGGTGGAGCTCCAGCAGCTGGCTACGCGGCCTGGGGGAGAAACTCTGAAGTCCCCTCCGGGCAGCAGGCAGGGTCTTTGCCTGCCATTAGCGGAGAGGCCCCACCCAGCATCCACAACGCTGGGAGGGTCCCAAAGAGGAGAATCCCAGGCAGGGCAGCAGCCAACCAGCTGCCACTGAACTCAAGGTATCAGGCTATTCCCCAGACAGGGCAATGGGCTCACCGAGATCCTAGGGGAGAGGACTGGGGCTGGGTGGAGTTCCAGCGACCTGGCTCTGTGGCCCAGGAGGAAACTCTACAGTCTCACAGAAGCCTCAGCGATAGCCTCTGTACAACACTAGTAGAGAGCACCCATCCAGCAACCACAAGGCTGGAAGACCCTGGGACAAAAGTAGCATAGCTAGGTGAGCTAACCACAGACTGTAGAAAATGCCCATAGCTCTGCTGTGACCATAGTGGACAAGCGAGATTTTGTGGGCACCAACAGTGACAGAGCTGCAGATATAAGTGATCCTGCCCCTGGCTGCTGGGAAAGCCCATAAAACCACTGCAGAACCTAAGGAGGGAGCACGTCTAGGTGGTCTGCAACAGTAGGCACCAGCAGTCTGAAGCCCCCCTGTGATGACCTCCACAGCTGAAGAGGGAACTCACAGGATCACTGTGACTGTGAGGAGGGGCCCAGGCCCAGTTAGCAACAGCTGATAGGGTTCCTGATTGGAGCAGTATAAACAGCTGTCCCCCCACCACACCAGTAGAAACAAGTGGAAGCAGTAACTAAACTCTATCTCTATGCGGAGGCACAAATCTACACCATCAAGCAATATGAAAAAATATATTAAATCTCCAGAACAGAAGGAAAATGACAAACACACAGAAAACAATCCCAAAGACAATGAAATATACAACCTAAATGATGATGACTTCAAAACAGTCATCATTAAAAAACTCAATGAGTTAAAAGAGAATTCAGATAGACAACTCAACAAGTTCAGGAGCTATGTCACAAAAGAGTTCTATACTATAAAGAAGAACCAAACAGAAATACTGGAAATGAAGAACACAATAGAGGAGATTAAGAAAAATCTAGACGCACTGAACAGTATGGCCAATAATATGGAGGAAAGAATTAGCAATTTGGAAGATAGGAATATAGAAATGCTGCAGGCAGAGGAGGAGAGAGAGCTAAGACTAAAAAGAAATGAAGAAACTCTCCAAGAATTATCTGACGCAATTAGGAGATGCAACCTAAGGATTATAGGTATACCAGAGGGAGAAGCGAGGGAGAAGGGGGCAGAAAGCCTATTCAAAGAAATAATGGCTGAGAACTTCCCAAACCTGGGGAGAGAGATGGAACTTCACGTGACAGAAGCCAATAGATCTCCAAACTTTATCAATGCAAGTAGACCA
Organism: Equus quagga; assembly: GCF_021613505.1. Lineage (NCBI taxonomy): Eukaryota > Metazoa > Chordata > Mammalia > Perissodactyla > Equidae > Equus > Equus quagga. The sequence continues at coordinate 67,437,115 of NC_060278.1, forward strand.
ACCCCAAGACATATAGTAGTGAAGCTAGCAAAAGTCAATGACAAGGAGAGAATACTAAGGGCAGCCAGGCAGAAGAAATTGACCTACAAAGGAACCCCCATCAGGCTTTCAGCAGATTTCTCAGCAGAAACTTTACAGGCTAGAAGAGAGTGGAATGATATACTCAAAAATCTGAAGGACAAAAACCTGCAGCCGAGAATTCTCTACCCAGCAAAAATATTCTTCAAATACGATGGAGAAATAAAAACTTTCCCAGATAAACAAAAATTAAGGGTGTTCATTGCCACCAAACCTCCTCTTCAAGAAATGCTCAGGAAAACGCTCATTCCCGAAAAATCAAAAAAAGGAAAGGGACTACAAAACCAAGAACAAAGGAGATAAGTAGAAGGACAACAACAGAGAGTAGCAGCTCTCCATCAGAACAGACTAAACCATGGACGAGAAACAAAGGAAATTGAAGAGAACCAGAAAACAAGACATAAAATGGCAGCGGTAGGCCCCCACATTTCAATAATCACTCTAAATGTAAATGGATTGAACTCTCCAATCAAAAGACACAGAGTGGCAGGATGCATCAAAGAACAAGACCCAACAATATGCTGCCTCCAGGAAACACACCTCAGCCCCAAAGACAAACACAGACTCAGAGTGAAGGGATGGAAGACAATACTCCAAGCTAATAATGAACAAAAGAAAGCAGGTATTGCTATACTAATATCAGACAAAGTAGACTTCAAAGCAAAACAGGTAAAGAAAGACAAAGAGGGACAGTATATAATGATAAAAGGGACTCTCCACCAAGAAGACATAACACTTGTAAATATATACGCACCCAACACAGGAGCACCAAAATTTGTAAAGCAACTCTTAACAGAACTAAAAGAAGACATCAACAACAATACTATAATAGTAGGGGACCTCAACACCCCATTAACACCAATGGACAGAACATCCAGACAGAAAATCAACAAGGAAATAATAGAATTAAATGAAAAATTAGACCAGATGGACTTAATAGATATAGAACACTTCATCCAAAAACAGCAGGCTACACATTCTTCTCAAGTGCGCATGGAACATTCTCAAGGATAGACCATATTTTGGGAAACAAAGCAAGCATCAATAAATACAAGAGAGTTGAAATAATATCAAGCATCTTTTCTGATCACAATGCTATGAAACTAGAAATCAACTACAAGAATAAAGCAGAGAAATGTACAAAATGTGGAGACTAAACAACACGCTACTGAACAAACAATGGATTATTGAAGAAATTAAAGAAGAAATCAAATATTATCTGGAGACAAATGAAAATGAGAACACGTCATACCAAATCATTTGGGATGCAGCAAAAGCAGTCCTAAGAGGGAAATTCATCGCAATACAGGCTCACCTTACAAAACAAGAAAAATCTCACATAAGCAATCTCAAACGACACCTAACAGAATTAGAAAAAGAAGAACAAACAAAGCTCAGAGTCAGTAGAAGGAGGGAAATAATAAAAATAAGAGCAGAAATAAATGATATTGAAACGAAAAAGACAGTAGAAAGGATCAATGAAACAAAGAGTTGGTTCTTCGAAAAAATTAACAAAATCGACAAACCCTTGGCCAGACTCACCAAGAAAAGAAGAGAGAAATCTCAAATAAATAAGATTAGGAATGAGAGAGGAGAAATCACAACAGATACCAATGAAATACAAGGGATCATAAGAGAATACTATGAAAAACTATATGCCAGCAAATTGAACAACCTAGAAGACATGGACAAATTCCTGGACTCTTACAACCTCCCCAAACTGAGCCAGGAAGAAATGGAGAATCTGAATAGGCCGATCACAAGTAAAGAAACAGAAACAGTAATCAAAAACCTCCCCAAAAATAAGAGTCCAGGACCAGACGGTTTCTCTGGAGAATTCTACCAAACATTCAAAGAAGATTTAATACCTATCCTTCTCAAACTATTCCAGAAAATTGAGGAAGATGGAGTACTCCCCAACACATTCTATGAAGCCAACATCACTCTGATCTCCAAACCTGGCAAGGACAACACAAAGAAGGAGAACTACAGGCCGATATCACTGATGAACATAGATGCAAAAATCCTCAACAAAATTCTGGCAAACCAAATAGAGCAACACATGAAAAAGATTATACACCATGATCAAGTGGGATTTATGCCAGGGACACAGGGATGGTTCGACATCCGCAAGTCTATCAACGTGATACACTACATTAACAAAAACCACATGATCATCTCAATAGATGCAGAGAAAGCATTCGACAAGACCCAACACCCATTTATGATAAAAACCCTCAATAAAATGGGTATAGAAGGAAAGTACCTCAACATAATAAAGGCCATATATGACAAACCCACAGCCAACATCATACTCAACGGACAAAAACTGAAAGCCATCCCTCTGAGGACAGGAACAAGACAAGGGTGCCCACTTTCACCAATCCTATTCGACATAGTACTGGAGGTGTTAGCCAGAGCAATTCAGCAGGAAAAAGAAATAAAAGGAATCCAAATAGGCAATGAAGAAGTAAAACTCTCGCTGTTTGCAGACGACATGATCTAATATATAGAAAACCCCAAAGACCCCATAGGAAAACTATTAGAAACAATCAACAGCTACAGCAAAGTTGCAGGGTATAAAATCAACATACATAAATCAGTAGCATTTCTATACACAAACAATGAACCAACAGAAAAAGAACTCAAGAATTCAATCCCATTCACAATCGCAACAAAAAGAATAAAATACCTTGGGATAAATTTAACCAAGGAAGTGAAAGAGTTATACAATGAAAACTACAAGACTTTCTTGAAAGAAATTGACGATGACATAAAGAGATGGAAAGACATTCCATGCACATGGATTGGAAGAATAAACATAGTTAAAATGTCCATACTACCTAAAGCAATCTACAGATTCAACGCTATCCCAATCAGAATCCCAAGGACATTCTTTACAGAAATTGAACAAAGAATCCTAAAATTCATATGGGGCAGCAAAAGACCACGAATTGCTAAAGCAACCCTGAGTAAGAAAAACAAAGCTGGAGGCATCACAATCCCCGATTTCAAAACATACTACAAAGCTACAGTGATCAAAACAGCATGGTACTGTACCAAAACAGGTCCACAGATCAATGGAACAGAATTGAAAGCCCAGAGATAAAACCACACATCTATGGACAGCTAATCTTCGACAAAGGAGCTGAGGACCTACAATGGAGAAAAGAAAGTCTCTTCAACAAATGGTGCTGGGAAAACTGGACAGCCACATGTAAAAGAATGAAAATTGATCATTCTTTTTCACCATTTACTAAAATAAACTCAAAATGGATCGAATACTTAAAGATTAGGCCTGAAACAATAAGTCTTCTAGAAGAGAATATAGGCAGTACATTCTTTGACATCAGTTTCAAAAGAATCTTTTTGGACACTATAACTCCTCAGATGAGGGAAACAATAGAAAGAATAAACAAATGGGACTTCATCAGAATAAAGAGCTTCTTCAAAGCAAGGGAAAACAGGATTGAAACAAAAAAACAGCCCACTAATTGGGAAAAAATATTTACAAGCTACTTATCCGACAAAGGATTAATATCCATAATATACAAAGAACTTCCACAGCTTAACAACAAAAAAACAAACAACCCGATCAAAAAATGGGCAGAGGACATGAACAGACATTTCTCCAAAGAAGATATAAGTATGGCCAAGAGACACATGAAAAGATGTTCGTCATCGCTAATCATCAGGGAAATGCAAATCAAAACTACACTAAGATATCACCTTACACCCGTTAGATTGGCAAAAATATCCAAAACCAAAAGTGACAAATGTTTGAGTGGTTGTGGAGAAAAAGGAACCCTCACACACTGTTGGTGGGAATGCAAACTAGTGCAGCCACTATGGAAAACAGTATGGAGATTCCTCAAAAAGTTAAAAATAGAAATACCCTATGACCCAGCTATCCCACTACTGGGTATCTATCCTAAGAACCTGAAATTAGCAATCCCAAGACTCCCATACACCCCTATGTTCATCGCAGCGTTATTTACAATAGCCAAGATGTGGAACCAACCTAAATGCCCAGAAACTGATGACTGGATAAAGAAGATATGAAAACCACAATGAGATATCACCTCACAGCTGTTAGAATGGCTATCATCAAAAAGACAAACGATAACAAGTACTGGCAAGGATATGGAGAAAAGGGAACACTTACGCTCTGTTGATGGAAATGTAAATTGATGAACCCATCATGGAAAACAGTATGGAGGTTTCTCAAAAAATTAAAAACAGAACTACTGTATGACCTAGCAATCCCACTTCTGGGCGTATATCAGGAGGAAATAAAAACAGGATCTTGAAGAGGTATCTGCACTCCCATGTTCATGGTAGCATAACTCACAATAACCAAGGTGGGCAAACAACCTAAGTGTCTGTCAACAGAGGAATGGATAAAGAAGATGTAGTGTGTGTGTGTGTGTATGCATGTAGGTACATATCTATCTATCCACACAATGCAATATTATTCAGCCAAGAGAAAGAAGGAAATCCTATCATTTGCAACAACATGGATGGACCTTGATGGCATGATGCTAAGTGAAATAAGTCAGATAAAGACAAATACTGTATGATGTCACCTATATGTGGAGTCTAAAAAAGCTAAACTCATAGAAGCAGAGTAGCATTGTGGTTACCAGGGAGTAGGGGGGGGGGGGGGTGAGGGAAATGGGAGATGTTGGCCAAAGAGCACAAACTTCCAGTTAGAAGAGGAATAAGTTCTGGGGATCTAATGTACAGTATGGTGATTATAATTACTTCTATTGTATTATATACTTCAAAGCTGCTAAGAGAGTAGATTTTAAATGTTTTCACTACAAAAAGAAATGGTAATTATGACATGTGAGGGAGGTGTTAGCTAATGCTATGGTGGTAATCATTTTGCAATATATAAATGTATTAAATCAACACATTAAACTGACACGATGTTGTATGTCAATTATATCTGAATAAAGCTGTAAAAAATAAATAAAATTTTTCTCCAAAAAACAAAGACCTGACTAAACCGGAGTCATATAGTTTGGTCAGTAAAAGTCCTTATTGGGGGTCTGTATGAATCATACTACTTCTCAGTAGTTTTTGTCTTATCATGTAAAGACATAGCTTTTCAAAATGGTCCTGCTGGGCCCAAATACTTCCTGACCCTTCCTTTTTTTCATTAACCTGAAGCTGTAGGTCCAATGAGAATATATGAAAGCAACTCTTTAAAAAAAAATGCAAAAACCTAAGTATGAAAGAATAAAAATAAAAACCTTTTCAATGTAGAAGAAACAACTAGTATGGACTAACACCCCAAAATCTAATTTTTAGGGACAGTTCTCACCTTAAGTAGCTAATGCCCATATCTCTCTAAATTCATCCCATTCTTCACCAGATGTGTTTTCCGTCATGTAGATAAATGTTTCACTACCTAGACTGCACATTGGAATTATATGGGGAGCTTTTAAAGAATGCTGATTGTGGGGGGCTAGCCTGGTGGCGTGATGGCTAAGCTCGCATGCTCCATTGCAGCAGCCCATGGTTCACAGGTTCCGATCCTGGGCATGGACCTACACACCACTCATCAAGCCATGCTGTGGTGGGATCCCAAACATGAAAATGGAGGAAGACTGGCACAGATGTTAGCTCAGGGATAATCTTCCTCAAGCAAAAAGAGGAAGATTGACAACAGATGTTAGCTCAGGACCAGGCTTCCTCACCAAAAAAAAAAAAACCATACTGATTGTGTCTCACCCCAAAAGATTGATTTAATTAATCCTGATGATTCCTAGCAACAGAATTTTTAAAAATTGAGATATAATTCACCTACCATAAAAATAAACCTTTAAGAAGTACACAATTCAGTGGTTTTTAGTATATTCACGAAGGTGTACACCAGTACCACTAATTTCAGAATGTTTTCATCCTCCCCAAAGAAACCCCATACCCATTACTGGTCACTCCCCATCATCCCCCCCCCCCCCTATCTATTTTCTATCTCTATACACTTGCCTATTCTGGGCTTTCATATAAATAGTATCATATAATACATGGTCTTTATGTCTGGCTGCTTTCACTTAGTATGATGTTTTCAAGGTTCAAATATGTTGTAACATACATCAGTAATTCATTCCTTTTATTTCCTAATAATTTATTTCCTAATAATTTTTATTTTCCTAATAATTTTCCTTTGTTTGGATATGCCACCTTTTGTTCACCCATTCATCAGCAGATAGACATGGGGCTGTTTCCACTGTTTGGCGATTATGAATAATACTGCTATGAATGTTTGTGTACATAGTTTTTGAGTGAATATTTATTTTCAATTCTAGGAGTGAATTGCTGGGTCAAATGATAATTCTATGTTTAACTTTTTGAGGAAATGCTAGACTGTTTTCCAAAGTGGCTACACCATTTTATATTCCCAACAACAATGTCTCAGAGTTCCAATTTCTCCACATTCTCACCAACACTTGTTATTGTCCGTCTCTTTTATGATAACCATCCTAGTGGGTGTAAAGTGGTATCTCACTGTAGTTTTGATTTGCATTTCCCTAATGACTAATGGTATTGAAAATCATTTCACATTCTTACTGGCCATTTGCATATCTTTTCTGGAGAAATATCTATTCAAATCCTTTGCCCACATTTCATTTGGATGATTTGCCTCTTTGTCGCTGCATGAGTTCTTTATGTATTCTAGATGCAAGTCCAGTGGCATGGGGATGTTCTAAAAGCATTCCAGGTGACTCTCATACACATCAAGCTTGAGAACCACTGATGGAGAACGAAGTCTCACACTAATCAAGTCATCAAAACAAGAGAACTTTTGACTCCATGTTTTTCACGAAAAGCAATATTTTTAAAATAGCCCTTACAGTGTTGTCAAACAATGAGAACTGAGTGTACGAAGAATGATGGATTCCCGAAACAAGTCCTCCTAGAAGTAAAACTGCTAAACTCCCACCTTTGAATGCTTTTCAACAAACTGGCACAAAACCCTCCTTTTTAAAATGAAGATCAAATATCCACTTTAAAAAAAGCATAATTTGTGGTCAACTTTGCCTGAACCTTGGGATTCTATGAATGAAATATTCAGGTACAGGGCTGGGTACCCAAGGGGTCTATGCATGTTTCTTAATTATGATATGCAAAAGACAAGCACGAAAATTCACTCAAAATAAGACTATCTTGCTGTCAAAAACAATCTTCAGTACAAGCCTATATAAACCTCTCTTAAAGCCCTTTACCAAAAAATTGCCCTCTATATTTCTCATGGATGCAAAGAGAACATCTTAGCTCACGTTTGAATTGCTTTTTTTCTCAATTCCTAAAACCATCAACAAAAGGCTGGCCTTGTGAGGTCCTTGTACACTAGTCAATAACAAGCTATTTGGAGGGAAGCTTCATTCCTTTAAAACAGAGTTCTCAAATGTGGTGCCTACACCAGGAGCATCAGTATCACTGAGAACTAGTGAGAAATGCAGATTCTCAGGCCCCATCCCAGACCTACAGGATCAGAGACGCTGTGGTGGCGGGGTGTCCCCAGTCATTTGTGTTCTAATTAGCCCAAGAAGTAACTTCAATGCATGCTCAGGTTTGAGTACCACTACTTTAAAATATTCTCCTCGCATTTCTCATATACACATAAAGCAGATGCCATTGGTCATGACCCTATCCTTCCTAACGCTGAATAGTTAGCACATATTCCCTAATGACCCTAAGATGCTAAGAGTCTCAATTTTTTTCAGTCAGACAGTTTCTCCATACCCTTGGGCAGACCTCATGAATATCCCTATTTCAGCATTTTCAACTCTTAAGAACGCCCAAAGCTTCAGATGGAGCGGCATGAGGTAGAAAGCTATCATGTTATTTTTCAGGAAGGCCTATGTTGGCAGGTTCAAACCCAAATAAAGGCCTAAAGATACCTCAGTACACTTATGTGTAGCTATCAGAATTAGGATCTTCTTTATCAAATCCTGTGGGGGCAAATGCAGAGAAGGAACTCACTGCTAGCTAACATTCTGTAAGGGAGGAGTGTCCCTCAGTGAATGCCTCCAGGGGTGGGGCAAGGATGAGAGATGGTCTCAAGAGTCACAGAGTTGCTCATATCAGCCACCTAGAGTCCCAGGTCGATCTGCTCATCACTTTGAGCTGAGACACAATAAAGCTAGCAGCTTGCCAGCTCTCTTTTTTGTCTCTTCCCAACTTTTCCCCTGGGTGTGGACCTCTGGGTGTACAGCTGGCAAACTAGAGGGCATGGGTTCCGTGTTTCTTTATTTCCATCCCAAACCTCCTGTTGTAAAGCCTTCCTGGATGGACACTGTGGAATCAGGACTCTCATAGGGCAAGTCCTGAGTCAGTGGTCACACCTGATGTGTTCACAAGGACCGTGCTCGCACACAATGGAGAAGATGGGCTGAGGAAGCTTGTGAAGACCCAGGGCACGGTGTGAATGGTGCTGGGCTGGAGGGCACCCACTGCCTGCAGTGGCAGCTGCTCCAAAGCTCCAACTCCCTGGGGCCCTGCAGAAAAACAGGCCCAACAGGCAGGCCTTCTGATTTTTCCAGGAAAGCTAGAAATTCCAATTGTTATATGCTCTTTCCTAATTTTTAAATGTTAGCTACTAATTCAACAAAATTTAATTACATATAACATGAATCAAATCATGAGAAAACATTGGACAAATCCAAGTTGAGAGACATTCTACAAAACACCTGACCTGTACTCTTAAAAAATGTCATCGTCATGAAAGACAAAGACAGACTGGGGAGTTGTTCCAGATTATAAGAGACTGAACACATGACACCTGAGTACAACGAATGATCTGGATTTATTTCTGCCATAAAGGACATTATCAGGACTGTCAGTAAAATCTGAATAAGGTCTGTAGATTAGATAGCAGGATTGCAGGACCGTAACCGCTCGACTTGATTGCTGCATTGCAGTTACTTAAGAGAACATCCTCATTTCTAAGACATATACACTGAACTATTTAAAGGTAAAGAGGAATTACATCCACAACTTACTCTTAAATGGTTCAGAAAAAAATATATAAATTTATGTTATACACACATATATTTTTATCTATGTAAATAGATAGAGAGAGAGAAAGAGCAAGCAAAGGGAATGATAAAGCAAATGTAGTAAAATGTTAACATTTAGGAAACCTGGGTACTTACAAGTTTTCTACAAGTGTGAAATTTTGTTGAAACAAAAAGTTTTTAAAAAATTAAGTTTTGGGGGCCAGCCCCATGGCCCAGTGGTTAAGTTTGCACACTCTGCTTCTGCAGCCCATGGTTTCACCAGTTCAGATCCTGGGTGCAGACAAAGCACCACTCATCAGGCCATGCTGAGGTGGCATCCCACATAACACAACCAGAAGGACCTACAACTAGAATATACAACTATGCACTGGGGGGCTTTGGGGAGAAGAAGAAGAAGAAAAAAATATTGGCAACAGATGTTGGCTCAGATGCCAATCTTTAAAAAAAAAAAACTAAGTTTTTAAAAAATGAATCACTTTCCAAGTCAAACACAATCCATCTGCCAGAAAGATTCTAGTTTGTGAACTCTGACCTCTGGGATCTCAGGGTCTCAGAAACGCCCCCTAGACATCCCTAGAGGATATTTTCCTTTCCCCCTAACTCTAACCCCTAACTCTAGGAACAGGGCAAAGAATCCACAGGAGCCTGGGCATCTGGAAGGATCTCAAAAACCTAAAAACCTAAAGCCAGTAACAGCACAGAAGGAGTGATGCCACAGTTTACAAATCAGCCTGGCATGCCACCTGGAGGGCATGGGGAGGGAGCAGGGGATGGCAGCCCTGGGGCGCTGGGTAAAATCAGGAGTAATGTCACTTATTTCTCTCTTTTATTTCACCAAGCACATCCCTAGGTGGGTTAATCACCAACCTCACACACGACAGCATGATTCTCTTCATCTTGGGCCTCTATTAGTTCAGCCAGGAAGTATTCGCCATAAGTTTCCTTCAGAATAGTGTCATGGTGCAGAAATATTGGCATAAGATCATCATGATCTTCCACCCTGTTTAAAAGAAAGTCTTAAGTTTACTGTTCGTTCATTCATTTGTTCTTCAATGCAGCGTCTACTATGCACCCGACCCTGTTCTAAATGCCAGGAATACTGCAACACTCTCATGCAATGAACTTACATTCTAAAGGAGAAACAGACAATAAAACTGTAACAAATACATCACTTCAAACATTTCTAATAGTGAGAAGTGCTTTGGGATGGAGAGTGATGGGAAAGTGCTTTGGGATGGAGAAGACCTCTCGAGACATCTCAGCTGAGACCTGAATGAAGAGAAGGGGAGGAAGTTATGTGGAGACCTGGAGATGGAACATTCCAGGCAGAGGGAACACACTCGACATGTTTGGATGTGGAACATAGGGCATTATTTGTCATGAGCCAAAGGACAAGCAGCTGGGACAGCATTTCCCAAATGTGTTCCAAGGAATACTACTTCTATGACATTGTCTCAAGCATCCCCTTCCTCCTCCTAAAAGAATTCCACTGTCTAAAACCAGGACCTTCTATAGAGCCCCTCGTGGAGTATCACAGTTATGTATTAAAGACTCTGAGAAGTACTGGGATAAAGAATAT